>NC_141993.1:87874824-88002879 GCF_049901715.1 Pseudonaja textilis
GTGGGCAGATCATAATCCAATGACAATTAAATGGAAAGGACAAAGAAGAAGATCTAGATGGATGTTAAACAATACTATATTAAAAGAAAATGACTTCATACAGAGGATGGAGAAAGAACTGCTTTTTCTTTAAAGAAAATAAAAAAGAAGACACATCAATGCAGAATGTATGGGATACAACGAGGCATATGCCAGAGGCTTGATAACAGACTATACAAGGAAAAAAATATCACGAAAAGACTAGCCTCTAAGACATTAGGTGGATGAGTATAAAGAATTTGAAAAAGAGTTACAGAAAATGCCACAGAAAAAGGACATTAAGTTAAAAATGGATATAATTCAACATAAAATGGGATTAATGGAAAAAGAAGAATTAGCACAGAAAATCAGAGGCACGAAACAGAACTACTTTGAAGATGCAAATAAACCAGGTAGATGGTTAGCATATAAATTGAGAAAGGAGAAAGAATCAAGGAAAATATTGCAATTAATAGATGATTAAGGCCAAGTTTGCTATGGTAGTAAAGAGAAGAAGGAAATTATATGAGACTATTATGGGAAACTATATACACAAGAGAATATTGATGATGAAAAGGAGTTAAACAGTACTTACAGAATGCTAACCTACCCAGATACCTAAAGAGATTGAAATAATGTTAGAAAGTAATATAATGATGAGGGAGTTAACTGAAAGCACTTATGAAGCAAAACAATGGAAAGGCACCAGGCCCAGATGGACTGCCGGCAGAATTTTATAAAACACTACAAGAATCGCTGAATCTTCCATTGCTAGAAGTTATGAATGAAGATATGTCAAAGAAGAAGATACCTAAATCATGGTCAGAAGCTTATACTTATCCCAAAAGAGATAAACATACTTACCCCCAAAGAGGAGGCTGACCCATTACAAATCAACAATTACAGACCTATTTCCCTACTAAATGCAGATTATAAAATTTTGGCTTCAATATTGGCAGAAAGACTTAAAAAATACCTAAATAATTTTATTCACTCTGACCAAAGTGGATTTCTGCCAAAGAGACAAATTAATCTTGGACACTTTGGAATACTATGAGGCGCACCCTGAAAAATAAATGGCTTTGGTATTCTTAGATGCACAGAAGGCATTTGACAATGTGAATTGGCAATTCATGTTATTACAGCTGGAACAGATGGGTTTTGGTAAAAAATTCATCCAAGTAATAGAAGCTATATATCATAAGCAAACAGCAAAAGTAATAATAGAGGGAGAATTAACGGACTCTATTGATATAAGAAAAGGAACAAGACATGGGTGCCCACTGTCACCTTTGTTGTTTGTGTTAACTTTGGAAGTGCTAAACAGAAATATTAGAGAAGAAAAGGACACAAAAGGGATGGAAATTAAAAATGAAGAATTTAAACTGCAAGCCTTTGCAGATGATCTGGTTTTCATCTTAGAAGACCCACTAGAAACAGCATTAAAATTGATAGAAAAGATAGAGGTATATGGGAATGTGGCTGGTTTGAAAATAAACAAAGACAAAACAAAGATTTTGACAAGGAATATGTTTTCAAGACAAAAGGAAGAACTGGCGGATGTATTAAAAATCTAGGTCACGAATAAGATCAAGCATTTGGGTATACATTTGACAGCAAGATGTAGTACACTAAAAGAGAATAACTATATTAAACTTAAGCAGCAGATAGTGCTAGATTTGGCAAAATGGGAAAATTTACAACTGTCATTAATAAGGAGAATATCAACAATCAAGATGAATATATTACCCAGAATTTTATATTTGTTTCAAACAATTCCAGTTAGGCTTGGAAAAGATTATTTTGAAGATTTAAATAAAATTGTGTTGAAATATATACGGTAAGAAAAGAAAGCGAGAATAAAGTTAAAACTTTTGCAAGATGTGAGAATAAGAGGAGGAGGATTTGGTTTGCCTAATTGGAGTTGTATTATCAAGCTACAAATCTGATGTGGGTTAAGGAATGGATAACATTAAGAAATGCTAGATTTTTGACATTAGAAGGATATGATCTGTTGTTGGGGTGGCATGCTTTTTATGGTATAAAGGAACTAAAAGACAGGGGTACTTTGAAGACAATATAAACAGGAGTCTCTGTGGTTAAACTGGGAGAAGACTAAAAGGCAATGTTATTTGAAAATTCCAGTCTGGCTATCGATTATTGAAGCTTTTTCTTATCCTATAAATATACAGTGCCTGAAGAAATATGGACAGAGGTTCACAACATTGCACAAGTGGTAACAACTAAAACCATCCCAAAGAAAAGAAAATGCAAGAAAGCAAAATGGCTGTCTGAGGAAGCTTTGCAAATAGCTGAGGAAAGAAGGGAAGCGAAAGGCAAGGGAGAAAGATACACCCAATTGAATGCAGAATTTCAGAGAATAGCTAGAAGAGATAAGCATGCCTTCTTAAATGAACAGTGCAAAGAAATAGAAGAAAATAATAGTGTAGGGAGGACCAGAGATCTCTTCAAGAAAATTGGAGATATGAAGGGAACGTTTCATGCAAAGATGGGCACAATAAACGACCAAGATGGGAGGGACCTAACAGAGGCAGAAGAAATTAAGGTGGCAAAATCACACAGAAGAACCATACAAGAATGAGCTTAACGTCTCTGATAATCATGGTGGGGTGGTCACTGACCTCGAGCCAGACATCCTAGAATGTGAAATGAAATGGGCCTTAGGAAATCTGAGCAAAAACAAAGCTAGTGTGTCAACTCATAAAACAGCTCTATGGTCTTTTTAGAGTTTTATTTATTTTTTATTTGATTTATTTGATTTGTCAATTGCTTACAAGATAATAGGTATAAGTATATACATAGTTATGAATACATGAAATGGATGCTGTCTCTAAGGTTAAAGTTTTTGGGGTTTGCGGAAGAAACCACAGAGTCAGGTAGAGTATTCCAGACATTGACCACTCTGTTGCTGAAGTCGTATTTCCTGCAATCAAGTTTGGTGCGGTTAACCTTGAGTTTGTATCTATTGTGTGCTCTTGTGTTGTTATGGTTGAAGCTGAAGTATTCATTGACTGGTAAGTCATTGCAATGTATGGTTTTATATACCATACTTAGATCAGATCGAAGACAGCGTAATTCAAGGTTTTCTAGGTCTAGAATTTCAGGTCTGGTGGCCAACAGCGTTGCCAACAGAAAGAGAGGGGGGAGCAGTGGGCAGCTTGCATTCCATAAATGTTTTCAAAGGTAGATGGAATTCATGGAGAGAAAGACAGTCTGACATGGCAGAAGGGAGATTATCAGAGGAGAGCTTGCTGGAAGCAACCCAAATGCAAACAGAAGCTGACAATATAATTACAGCCAAAGTGGAGAAACCTGATCTAGTGAAGGGAAGAAAAACAGATGAGTACTTGTGGGAAACAAAACTCCCCATAACTTAGGAAGTTAAGCTACCCTTTTCCCCTGAGCAAGCTGAGAAGAGTGGAATGGATGTGGGACTGGGAACAAGCCAGAGCCCCAAAGCTCCTGATGGGATCCCTGGGGAGATCGATAGAGCAGCTGAGAAAGGAATTTGACCGGGCTACCATTAGAGATGATGGTGCATTATGCCACCCAAAGTGGAGAGGAATTTCCACAGAGCCTTCTGAAGTGAGGAGAGGCAGGTGAGATCACAGCTCCCCTCCTCTACCCAGCAGAAGAAGAAAGAGCCCACAGCGGCAACCAGTGCCTCCCCCACGCAGCAGTCAGCCCCATCCTCCTGTGCAACGTAGAGCCGGGGAAGAAGATCAGCCATTGTATTTTATATCCCTTTGATTTTTCCTACTCATATGTAAGATTTTCCATGTGTTCCTTTCAAGATTTTGTCCTGTTCTCTGAGGTGTTTTCTTATCCTTATGGCCACCCATAATTTTTTGTCATTTCAGAAAGAGTGAGAAAATAATGCAAGGCCCAGAATGTAGCCATGTGATATGCTTGTCAACATTTCATTATAACCTGAAGCAGAGCACATAATAATTTCTCATTGGATACTATTGTGGACAAACAGGGACTCATGACTTATGATGTATTTGACTCTTCCCTGCTTTACCTGGATGGGAAATAAATAACTTTTCCTCTTCTTTTTCTGTTAGGTGTATGATTTGTTCCCACAGTTAATGAGGTACCTCCCAGGCCCTCACAAGAAAGTCATGGCTTCTCTGGATATTATCCTAGCGTTTGCAAAGCAGGAAATCGAGAAACACAAGGAATCTCACTCTCTGCATGAGCCACAAGATTTTATTGATTACTATCTTCTTCAGATGGAGAAGGTTTGGATTTATTGTAGTTCTATACATGGGCAAGGAATTATTAGTTTTTTTAAAAGTAACTTATCAATTTGAAATGCCTAAGCACCGTGCTCACCATTTCACATGGTCTTAATTTCTCTGTCTACACTGCTGCATTCTCCTCCAGTTATCGCTTGGAAATACACTTCAAGGGTAGCCCCATGTAGAGCATGTTGCAATAATCCAACCAAGAGATAAACAGGACATGAGTGACTGCATGGGCCTCATGATCCAGGAAAAGGCACCATGAGAAATTGCTTAAAGATTATCTTAGTCATGGCTGCCACCTGCTTTTGAGCAGGAGTTGTGATTCTAGGAGAACCCCAGAAACTCAGAAACAAAAGCAACCATAAGAAAGCTATATAGAATTCATTGTAATTTTCATTTTCCTTTTTAAAAACAATTATTAAATTTTATTTAGTTTTCAAATTTTAAAAACATAAAATAAAACTTTATACATCATTGTATCAACATCATGACATCTTTTACATTTCCTTATCATCTTTCTATATACACATTTCTTTCATTATACAATTTCAACTTAATATATAAATAAATATAGATAGATATGAATATAGATGTAAGTATTTGCAGTTTCTTACTCTTTACCTAATTGCCATTTTGATTTCTTTTTATTCTTAAACCATTCATACCGGTGTTAGAAATGTAAGTCACCTAACAGTTATTTGGGTTAGAAATATATAAACTAGGATAGACATTTTAACAGTATGTGTTCCGGACTAGCAGGCTCGAAAGCCTGCAACTCGGATTGGCCCGCTGATAGCAGATCGTGATTGGTCACCTCAGACTGATCCGATTGGCTAGTAAACGGGCTGCCACGATTGGTCCAGCCAAGCACGGAAAACTCAAATCACCGTCATTGGCTGCCTAGCCACAGCCAGCCCTATATAAGGGGCTGCTGCGGCTGGGATATTTCGCTCAGATCTGAAGTCACTAATAAAGAGCTGTTGTTGTTATCTGAGTCTTGTCTCCGTCCTTGGACCCATCCTCCCAGATCTAACACTGGAGACGAGGATAGGATGCGGAGACAATGAAGCCTACTGAACACTCGCTGAAGCTGAAGGAGCATGTGACTGACAGAGCGCAACATCGGCGACATGGCCAGCAGCGCTATTCCACCCGCTCCATTCGATCCAGCCAGCGAGGACTGGGACTCATATATGGAACAGATTTCAAATGTTCCTGGAGTCCAACAACCTTAAAGATGCCATGCCCAGCAAGAAACGAGCAGTCTTTCTGACGCATTGCAGACCCCGTTTCTAAAATGGCTAAAGCACTTGCGGAACCAGCTGAAGTCAAAACAATGGACTGGGATACCCTTGCTCCCATCCTTTGCAACCATTACGCCCCAGCAGTACCAACTCTCATTCACAGGCACGAGTTTTACCAGAGGGATCAGCGTGAAGGTGAGAGCATCGGGATTTTGTGGCTGACCGGAGAAACCTGGGTGGATTATGTGGCTTCGTCAATCTAGAAGAAGCCATGAGAGACCAAATTGTCCTTGGCCTGAGAGATCCAACTGTCCAAAGCAAGATCATGGCCAAAGGAGACATTTCCCTTGCAGATTCCATAGCAGAAGCCACTGCCGCTGAAGCCACTCGTAAATCAGCAGCACGAATGCGCCAAACCAGTGGGGCCAACCGCCAACCCACCAACGATACTGGGAAGCCTTCAGACAAATACACATCAGCTACCTATCACGAAGATGTCGAATTCTCCTCAGACAGTGAGGAGGAAGAAGTCCACAGACTCCAGTCAGAACATGAGCAACGGGACCAGCGAGGTCCTAAATCAAACTACCAATGTGCTGGATGTGGTGGGAACCACCCACAATCCGAGTGCAGATTCCTAGATGCCATCTGTCATTTTGGTGAAAAACGAGGACATATTGCTATGACATATGCAGGAATAAAAGAGGCTCCATCCCCAGATGGAGAGGGAACAGCCCAAAAAGAACCGATGGCAACCCCACCACACAGAGGGACTGCCCAAGCAACCAGTGGAACCAGTACAACAGACCCCGAAGGTTTACTGGCGTACCCAGACGAGAAGAGGCACATCAGACCATCACCATCAGCCACGCTTCATCACTAGATACAAAAAAAATCCGTGTAGAAGTCACCATTGAAAATCAACCATGCATCATGGAAGTAGACTCCGGGTCTAGTCATAGTCTCCTGGAAAACCCTTAAACAACTGATTCCCAACATCTGCCGCCGAGATCTCAGCAGTCAGAGACTCATTTTAAAAGATTACCAAGGCAACCGGATTCCAGTTGTGGGTACCAGCCATTTCCAGGTCTCTTTCAAGGGACATACTGCAATACTACCACTCACCATTGTTGATAGAGACCGACCAAGCCTACTGGGCCTTCAGTGGTTTGCGCCATTAGGAATCGGAATGGCTGGCATCCACCATACTGAAGACGATGACTGGGAAGCGGCCCTCGTCCAGGATTTCCAGGAAGTTTTCAGCAAAAATTTAGACAAGTACAAAGGGTCCCCTATTTCATTTAATCTCTGCCCTGACATTGTGCCCATTCGCCTAAAACCACGCCGAGTTCCCTTTGCTCTCAAACCCAAAATTGATGAGCAACTGGACAAATTAATTGCACAAGGCATGTTAGAACCCATTGATCACACCCGATGGGAGACACCAATTGTCACCTCCATAAAACCTGACGGGTCTTTGAGAATCTGTGGAGACTACAAGGCCACCCTCAACCACGCACTGCAGCAGAGCGCCTATCCGGTACCAATCGTCCAACATCTCCTACATTCACTTGGGGGTAGCAGAATATTCGTAAAGCTTGATCTGGCCCAAGCTTATCAACAGCTGCCAGTCGATGCCGAAACCGCCGAAGCCCAAATTATAGTTACACATCGAGGCACGTTCAAATGTAACAGGCTCCAGTTTGGAGTCAGCGTAGCACCAGGCATTTTTCAAAGCCTGATGGAGAGACTATTGCAAGGCATAAAAGGGGTCGTGCCCTATTTTGATGACGTGTTAATAGCTGCCCCAACGAAGAGTCATTTAGAGAAACGCCGCAGAACAGTCCTACAAAGGTTCAAAGATGCTGGCCTCAAGGTTAAAAAGTTAAAGTGCCAGTTATGCACAGAAAGGGTTGAATTTCTTGGTTACCTCCTTGACAAACAAAGAATTCACCCTACAGAAAAGAAATTGGCAGCCATCAAAAATGCCCTAAGACCCAAAAACAAAACAGACCTTCAAGCCTTCCTGGGACTCATTAACTTTTATAACATTTTCCTACCCCAGAAGGCGACCGTTGCTGAACCCCTTCATAGACTCCTTGATAAAAGGGCCTCCTGGATTTGGGGACGACGGGAGGAACATACTTTCCAACAAGTAAAGGACCTTCTCACTTCAGATGCAGTGCTCATACAATATAACGAAACACTCCCATTGACTGTGACTTGGGATGCCTCACCTTTTGGGGTGGGGGCCATCCTGAGCCACGTCCTACCAAACGGTACTGAGGCACCTATTGCATTTTTTTGAGAACCTTGTCAAAAACAGAAAGAAACTATAGCCACCTAGACAAGGAAGCCCTTGCAATTGTATCTGCAATCAAAAGGTTCCATGAATATGTATATGGGAGATCATTTTCCATCATCACAGATCATAAACCATTACTTGGCATCCTGGCAGGTGACAAACCTACTCCACACATTCTATCCCCCAGAATGACACGATGGTCGGAGTTCCTAGCCACCTACGACTATCAACTGAGACATCGCCCTGGAAAAACTATTCCCCATGCAGACGCCTTAAGCCGCTCTCCACTACCCGAACTGCAAGATGACCCAGCTCCCATGCTACCAATACTACAAATTGAGACAATCCCTTCACCACCACTAACAGCTCAGGACATCGCCTTTGAAACCAAAAAAGACCCATGTTTGGCATGAGTTCTTGGCTGGGTGGAGAGGGGATGGCCAGAAAACAAGCCCAACAAAACCTTTAAACCCTTCAAGAACAGACAAACAGAACTTTTCTCACAAAGAGGGTGCGTATTATGGGGAGACCGAGTGGTCAAACCAGCAAGACTACAAAAAAAAGTCCTACAATTGCTACACAATGGACACCTGAGCATCGTGCGTATGAAAGCGCTGGCGCAGAGTTACTCCTGGTGACCAAGTATGGACAAACAAATTGAAACCTGGGTCGCCTCCTGTAACAGATGCCAAGAAACCCGCTCAGCCCCATCAAAAGCTCCACCAGCAGAATGGGAAACACCCAGAGGTCCCTGTTCGCATATTCATATCGACTTTGCGGGACTTACAAAAGGGCATACTTTTCTAATAACAGTAGACGCATATTCTAACTGGCTCGAGGTTAATAAAATGAAAACAACCACCACAGATGCAGTCATCAAGAAATTGAACAGACTTTTTGCAACACACGGCCTACCCGATGTTCTGGTATGCGACAATGGGCCCCAATTTACTGCCTTAGCCTTCGAACAATACCTAGCAGACCGTGGCATTCGACATGCACTGACATCGCCGGTGAATCCAGCGGCGAATGGTAGAGCTGAACAAATGGTTCAGTTCACAGAAAAAACTCTACAAAAAATGGAACAAGGAAACATCCACAACAAGGTCACTAGGATGCTCCTTCTCCAGCACATCACACCTAACAGCATGACTAACAAGAGCCCAGCTGAACTCCTGATGGCCAGGAAACTCAGATCGCCTCTAGACCGGTTACACCCTGCTTACACCCCGGAAAAACCCCGGGCTCCAGTAGCAAGCACTGTGCCTTTAAGGTAGGAGACCTTGTATTTGCAAAAAAATTTTCAGAGGATCCCCTGTGGATTACTGCTCAAATAAAAGTCACAGCCCCCCGCTCCTACCACCTACTAACCACTAATGGCAGAGCGTGGAAACGTTACATTGACCAGCTACGTTCCAGGCTGACCACCACTTCCATCAGTGACCCCAACTTCGACACCGGGGGGGAGGGGAAACCGTGAGTCCTGGAATAGAACCAACATCTGGCCCACCAGAACTAACCCCAAGATCACCACATCATAGCTTACAATACTTACCAACTGAAGTAGAGCCTGGGCAAATGAACACTTCACCTAGAAGCAGCAGCCAAGCAGGCTCAGCGAGCCTGGGTAGCCATAGCAGTAGCAACGAAGCTGGCGACTCAACCATCCCGAGGTCACCAGAAGAGAGTCGCAACTATGGCACTGCTTCATCGTTCCAGATGGATCCAGCAAGCAGCCCGTCAGAACCCGAAATTGAACACGGGCAATTGGAATTATGCAAGTCAGGTAGACAGGTGCAAAGACCCACCTACCTGCGAGACTACATAACCCCGCCCCTTAAACAGAACTGAGAGGGGAGGGGTGTTCTGGACTAGCAGGCTCAAAAGCCTGGAACTCGGATTGGCCCGCTGATAGCGGATCGTGATTGGTCACCTCAGACTGATCCAATTGGCTAGTAAACGGGCTGCTGTGATTGGTCCAGCCAAGTGCGGCAAACTCAAATCATAGTCATTGGCTGCCTAGCCGCAGCCAGCCCTATATAAGGGGCTGCTGCGGCTGGGATATTTCGCTCAGATCTGAAGTCACTAATAAAGAGCTGTTGTTGCTATCTGAGTCTTGTCTCTGTCCTTGGACCCATCCTCCCAGAGCTAACACTATGTCTTTAAGAAAATGCAAAAACTGTAATTGGGTATGGTTTCTCAAACGGCCATAAGATGGAGCTAGAAACTTGGATTGTTTAGTCTCAGTCTCTTTATTCCTTCTGTTGGAGAGTATTGCCATTCTTCCTAATGACTGTTACTGATCATTGATGTAAGTCTGTTACTGAACTGTTTTTGATACTGGACTTTGATATTTGGATTATCCCTGAACTGAACACTGACTGCCTTACCTGTGAATGACTTGGACTGCTTATCTTGGAATTTGCT
The DNA here is from genome assembly GCF_049901715.1 of Pseudonaja textilis. Taxonomy (NCBI): domain Eukaryota; kingdom Metazoa; phylum Chordata; class Lepidosauria; order Squamata; family Elapidae; genus Pseudonaja; species Pseudonaja textilis. The sequence continues at coordinate 87,885,090 of NC_141993.1, forward strand.
TAAACATTTATCGGCAGTAAAACCTACATTTACTGTACAGTGTATCTGTGTGCTGTGTGTGTGTTATTCTTCCCTACTCTCACTACGTCTCCCTGTATGCGCTAATTCTCCTAACAGGGAATTAACCCAACACCCGGCATCCCAGACATTATAATATATCAATTCTTCTTTGTCTCTTAATTTCATTGTTAGCCTGTCCATCTCTGAACAGTCTAATTTTTTTTTATAACAACACCCTCTGAAGGTACATTTTCCTGCTTCCAAAATTGTGCGTAGGAAATCCTAGCAGCTGTTAAGATATGTAGCATAATGTATTTATCTTTTTTATTATATTTTTCTGTTATTATGCCTAATAGATATAGTTCTGGTTTGGGTTCAATTTTCTTTTTTTTATTTCTTCTAGCCACAATTAAATTATATTCTAACATTTCTTGACCTCTGGGCAGGTCCACCACATATCAAAATCTGTACCATTTTCTTTTTTACATTTCCAACAGTTTGGGCTTAGGTTGAACATTTTTGCTAGTCTAGCAGGAGGAAGATTGCACCTATAAAACATTTTATATAGATTTTCCCTGTGTGCTATGAACATAGCTAATTTGTAATTTAGTCCCCACATTTTTTTCCATTGCATTTGGGGTAGATTTGTGCTTCCATAGCTGACAGGCAGCATGGTACTTTATGATAATGATTCTTTTTAATTTTATTCCATATTTGAATTAATGAGTCTCTGATAAGGTGTCTCTGAATATATGAATGTTGCTTATTTTTCCCTTCCCATAGAAAGCTATGCCACCCTTTTTGCAAGTTGTGGCCTTCTATCAAGAGTATTCTTTTATTTTCCAGATTGATTCATTTCTTGAGCCATACCATGGCTGCTACCTGATAGTACATTTCCCAGTCAGGGAGTCCAAAGCCACCCCTTTCTCTTTTGTCCTGTAATAGTTTCATTTTTATCTTAGCTTTTTTTTCCCAAATAAACTTAATTACTATTTTGTTCAATTCTCCAAAAAAAAAATATTTTACTTTACATCTAAAAAACATCCAAGTTACCCAAGAACTTGCTCTTCCTGAGACCATAGTCTGTGAACTGTCCTTAAATATTACATTTCGATTCTTACTATGTTACAGAGCCCCTGATTATGACATTGAACATGTAAACAAGCTAAATTCACTACTAACATGGGCAACATCCTGTCCACACACTTTTATCTTTCTTGGTGACTTCAATCTACCTCATATTAACTGGACCCTAAATGAATGTAAAACTAAACCCATACATGCAACCTTCTACAATGCTGTAACAAACCTGGGACTGGAACAACTAGTAACCAACAATACTAGACTTAACAACTGCCTCGATCTCAACTTCTGCAGTAGTTTGAATTCAATTTATGGAATACAAATTAAAGAACCCTTTTCCAACAGTAACCACAGCATGATTGACTTTTGTCTCAACATACGTCCACACAAAAAAACACAACGATGTGATCCCCAATTATAACTTCAAAAAAGGCAACTATGATCTTATAAACAATGATCTCTCATACCTTGATTGGCAATTTCTATTCACTGGATGCAATACTGTTGAAGACCATGACAACCTATTTTTACTTGAAGTCAAAAGAGTTATCAAACTATATGTACCAATAACAACTCCCCAAACCAGAAAAAAACAAATTACCCATAAGAATAAGGAAGCTTCAACAGAAAAAGAAATCACTTTGGCGGAAAACCAAATCTGGTCATGTTGCCAACTTCAAAAGCCAATACAAAAATGTATGTCACCAGATAAAGACTGAATGCACCAATTATGACATTAAACAAGAGGAAAACCTTCTATGCACCAATTCCACCCATGCTTTCTCCAGTTTTGTAAACAACAAACCAAAAGACTCAAGGTCCATCCCACCCCTGAAAAGACCTAATGGAAAAGATTGCAACGATGACACTATTAAAACCAACTTCTTTAACACATTCTTTGGCTCAGTATTTGTAAACAGCAATGGATCATGTCTAGTATTTCTTAGTCGAACCACAGACAACTACGATTATCAAATACATATTGATTTTACAGTAGACAATGTTGAAAAAGCACTATGCAATCTAAAATCATCTCTATCTATTGGACTGGATGGAATATGTGCCTACTTTTTTAAAAAGCTATCTACTGCCATAGCTGAATCTCTAAGCATAATCTTTGAAAAATCTTTCAGGACCCGCTCCTTGCCAAAACTATGGTCACAAGCCACAGTCATCCCCATCTTCAAAAAGGAAGACCCCAGCCTAGTTGAAAATTACAGACCAATCTCATTATGCTGCATCACCTGTAAAGTCATGGAATCAATTATTAACCAATCCATTATCTTCCACTTAGAGACAAACAACTGACTCTCTAATAAACAATTTGGTTTCAGAAAAAAACTACCCTGCAATCAGCAACCCTTAAAGTGCAAAAAGATATGGACTACACAACTTGATCAGGGCAAAGCAATTTCCATAGACTTCTGTAAAGCCTTTGATTGAGTGGTACACGACAAACTACTCCTAAAACTAAAATCTTACAGTATCTCTGGCCACCTGCATAACTGTATAGAAGCATTCCTCTCAAACAGACAACAAATGGTCAAAATTGGGAGCGTCCTATCAAATTCTGTACCTGTCAACAGTGGTGTCCCCCAAGGCAGTGTTCTAGGACCAATTCTCTTCATACTTTACATAAATGACCTCTGTGATCATATTAAGAGCAACTGCGTTCTCTTTGCTGATGATGTAAAGCTATTCAACACCACAGACAATACTGTTACCCTTCAAAAAGACATCAACTATGTATCAGAATGGTCAAATGGCAACTTCAAATCTCAGCAAATAAATGCTCTGTCTTACATATTGTCAAAAAAAAATCAGAAAATAAAATACAGGCTGAATAATCAAAACCTTGTTGATGATCCAAACTCTGTCAAGGATCTTGGAGTACTCATCTCAAATGCTAAAGCCCACTGTAACTACATAGCCAAAAATGCATTAAGAGTTGTTAAGCTAATCTTACGTAGGTTTTTCTCTGGTAATATTACACTACTAACTAGAGCATACAAACATTTGCTAGACCAATACTCGAATACAGCTCATCAGTCTGGAACTCACATTACGTATCTGATATTTACACAGTTGAGAAAATCTAGAAATATTTCACAAGAAGAGTTCTCCACTCCTCTACTTGTTGCAGAATACCTTATGCCACCAGACTTGAAATTCTAGACCTAGAAAACCTAGAACTACGCCGCCTTCAGTCCAATCTAAGTATAGTATATAAAATCATACCTTGCAATGTCCTACCTGTCAAGGTAGGACATTGCAAGGTATGATTTTATATACTATACTGTATTGTCAACTATAACAATACAAGAGCAAACAATAGATACAAACTCAAGGTTAATCGCACCAAAGTTGATTGCACGAAAGGCGACTTCAGCAACAGAATGGTCAATGTCTGGAATATTCTACCTGACTCTGTGGTTTCTTCCCCAAACCCCAAAAACTTTAACCTTAGACTTTCTACTGTTGACCTCACCCTTTTCCTAAGAGGTCTTTAGGGGGTGTGCATAAGCGCACCAATGTGTCCACCGTCCCTGTCCTATTGTTTCTTTTATTTTTCTTACATGTATCCATGTATTCATAACCATGTTTTTACTTATTATCTTGTAAGCAATTGACAAACCAAATAAAATAAATAAATAATTTCATTGGTATAGTTTGAAAAAGATATAGTACTTTTGGTAATGTGGATATTTTAATTGCCGCGATTTTCTCCATTAATGGTAACTGTAATTTCTCCCATATTTCCAATTCTTTTTTAATTTGTGTCATTAATTTATCATGATTATCATTTTTTAATTGATGAGCATCTTGATGATAACCAGATGCCTAAATATTTTATCTTTTTGACAATTTGCATTCCCAATTTTTCTTTGAGTTATTTTTTTTTTCATCTTTTCGATTCTTAGTCAATATCTTTGTTTAATTTTTATTTATTCTGAGCCCCACAACACTGCCAAATTCTTCCATTTCTTTTATTAATTCTACTCTGGTATCCTCCGGATCTTCCAAGAAAAATACTATATCATCAGCAAAGGTATGTACTTCATAATAATCCCATCTCATTAAGGCCCCTTTAATTTCTTTATTTTTCCGAATATTCTCTAATAAGTTCTCTAGCATAAGTATAAAGAGTAGGGGTGACAATCGGCATCCCTGTCTTACTCGTTTGTTGATCTTAAATGTTTCTGTCCTACCACAATTTATACTGGCCATTTGCATTGAGTAAATTGCTGAAATTGTTTTAATAAACTTGTCACCAAAATCCATACTTTTTAGTTGTATGGTTGTGATTAGTTGTGATTGCATGGGCCTCATGATCCAGGAAAAGACACCACGAGAAGTTGCTCAAAGATTCTCTTAGCCATGGCTGCCACCTGCTTTTGAGCAGAGGTTGTGAGTCTAGGAGAACCTCCAGAAACTCAGAAACAAAAGCAACCATAGGAAAGCTATATAGAATTCATTGTACTTTTTATTTTCTACTTTAAACCTCAGAGCAAGAATGATCCCAACTCTACCTACAATGAAGAGAACCTGGCTCAGTGTATTTTTGATTTTTTTTCTGCTGGAACAGACACAACCCTTGCTACTCTGATGTGGGCACTGCTCCTCTTGACAAATCATCCCAACATCCAAGGTGAGCGAAACCTGGGCTGTGGGAACAAGGCCAGTGCCAGGTTCTGGAACACAGAAGAATTATTTAAAGGTATTTAAAATATTAAGGGTTGTTTAATGATGAACTGAATCTACATAGTAATTTTCCTACATGACCATGGAAATGTCTTCAGAGAACGTTGGGTCCCTTGACTAAGAAACGGAGAGGAGCAGAGCCCCCTAGAGTCAGACACCACTGGACAGGAGAAACCTTGGTCTTTACACTTTATGAGCCACCATTGTGCCCCAGTGCACAATGGGCCACTGAAACTACAGTTCAGGTCCTGTTATATTATTCTCTCTATAAAGATTCTGCCCTCATTTTATAACTCCTTATCAGGTAATATATTCTGGGAAATTCTCATCTCTGTTATGTACAGGTGTTACTATTGCATCAGTATGACACAAGTTTCTCTGAAAGTAGCTAAACTCTTCTATAAAAAGGTAAAATTAACCAGAATTGCCCACAATATTAAACATGAAGCTTCTGTTTTCATTATTATTATTTTTCCAGAGAAAGTCCAGAAAGAGATTGAAGATGTGTTTGGTTCCTCGGGGTCGATTTCCTACCAGGATCGGAAGAAGCTACCCTACACCAATGCTGTGATTCATGAAATGCAGCGTGTAAAATATGCCTTGCTCTATGGGATTCCCAGGCAAAGCACAAAGGATGTGACAATGAGGGGATATCACATTCCAAAGGTGAGAAATGTGTTCAGGATATATTGCAATAGCCCAACATGGAAGGAAGAAGAGAACAGGGCACTTGGAAGGTCTCTCATCAGGAAGTCGCAATTAGTCATGCCAAACGGAATAAGCAAGAGCGGCAAAACCTTTTGAGGGATTGTTGTGGTTAGCCGGAAGCAGGAGCTGACGGCTGAGGAGAGCAAGGACTCAGATGAAGGGCCAGGACCATTAGGGAGTGGACTGCTGCCTTCAGAAATTGTGGGGGCTGGCAGTAGTAATGAGGAGGTTCCTGAGGAGCCTGTGCCAAGTGCACATGTGTTCAGGGTTGCTCGTGGGAAAGAGCAGCTGCAGCAGCACGGGTGACTCGGGAGTAAGGCTGCAAGGTCATGGCCCCTCCTTCATGAAGATAAAAGCCAGCTGGGAATCAGACATGTAGGAAGCGAAGACGTTTTGAAACTTCAGCCTCGTGGACATTGCTGCCTTTGTCTTGTGTTTGCTCTCTTGGAACCAGGTTTGAGTCAGAACAGGGATGAATTATGGGTTTGAATGCAAACACCTCTCAGCTTTTAGAATTACAACCTTAAACATTTTATTTTTATCCTAGGAAGATGATAAGAGTTATGGGGCTGAACTTGAGATCAGAACTGCAGTCATGTATAGCTATGTTTCTTTGTCCACTTTGTCAAGAGACAAGGTGACTTTAGTTAAGAGAAAGGAAGCTAAGCCATTGAGCAATCACTGCTCTCAGAAACTGAGAAAGGAACAAGCATGGATCTGTAAAGTCAAGCTACGAGCAAGGGTTTCATCAATATTGTTTGAACTTCTTTGCTTCTCTGCTTTATGAAGCTGTTCTGTTTGATTCATCTTTTTTTTAAAACAGGGGACCTTTATTTTTCCAGACCTGCGTTCTGTTCTTTTTGATCCTGAACAATGGGAGACACCTGAAAAATTCAATCCAAATAATTTTTTAGATAAGGATGGAAAATTCATTGACCGAGAAGAGTTTCTGCCCTTCGGATTAGGTAAATCCTTAAGCCAAAAGCAGCTTATTCATTTCTTATTTCATTTATACTCTGTAGAATAGATTATGACCCCCTTTAGTCTTCTCCACAGGTAAACGTGCATGCGTGGGAGAGCAGCTGGCAAGAATTGAGATCTTCATCTTTCTGACCAGCCTGTTGAGGGCCTTCAACTTCCGGTTGCCTGAAGGAGTAAAAGAACTCAACGAAGCCCCTGTTGTAAAATTGATAATGCACCCACACCCTTACAAACTGTGTGCTATTCCCACACAGGCTTAAACTTTAAAAAAACAGCATGAAAAGCATAAAACTGTTTCCTATAGGCCTGTTCTCTTAATTGAACTTTTGCTTTCATTTATTGTACTTTAAAACTTTTTCAGCCTAGTTCACAAACATACTTCACCAGTTCAACCAGTGGTGTGTGAACAATATGCTAAGTAAATTTGCTTTGTTTTACCTTAGTTTTCTTTTGCCAATAAACCTATTACTCTCCATTTAGTCCCAGACATTTCTTTTCACACAGCCTTATTAAGGCTGTTATGGCATTTCAAAGCAGCAGTCTAAACCCAGGCCAGGTCTACTTATCAGGTAAATGAGGTAACCGAATGATGTGATAGCAGTGTTTCAATCGTGGTGGGATTCAAATAATTTAACAACCGGTTCTCTGCCCTAATGACCAGTTGGGTAGGCATGATCATATGACTGGGTGGATGTGGCCAACTCGATGTCACTTACGTCAAGGGGTGCTTTTCCTCGCCTTGCCTCTCATGATTGTAGGGATGCTGCAACAGTTGTAAGTGCCAAAAATTGCAGGGGTGGGATTCTACCAGTTCGCACTTATTTGCTAGAACCGGTTGTTACCATTCTAAGCAGTTCAGAGAACTGGTTATTAGAAGAAATTACTGGCCTATTCCTGTAAGGAAGGCAGGAAGGAAACATCCTGGTGTTGCTTACAGAAACTGCCTCTCCGTTAACCCTTATTACATTCTTGACAGGACTAGACTTCCTGTCTCAGGAACGTCTCTGGAGTTTTTTCCCCCTCCTTTGCTGGTACTTTGCTTGTGTGGAGTGACCATTCAAAGTTACAGTGGCACTGAAAAAAGTGACTTATGACTGTTTTTCACACAACTGTTGCATCATTCCCACAGTCATGACAGGCCAGGCAAGGAGATGCGTGCCTCGATGTGAGTGATATCGAGTTGGCCACACCCAGTCACATGACCACCAAGCCATGTCCACCACCTAAGCCATGCCCACATAACCTGTTGTTAAAAAATTTGAATCCCACCCCTGAAAAATTGTCATAAGTCAATTTTTTCAGTACCATTGTAACTTTGAATGGTCACTAAATGAACTGTTGTAAGTCAAGGATTACCTGCAGAAAAATACAAAAAGTTTCTTTGCTTGCAAAAAGCTGCCTTAATTACCAGTCATTAGATTAAAAATACCTGCAAGCCGGAGTTACAAATCAGGCAGGGTGCCAGAGCACCTTGAGGAATTAAAATATTAAAATGCAATGATAACTTTCAGCAGTCAACTCTTGCTCAAAAATTGAAATCCTTTAGTGGAAAAGTCATTTAAGCTCTCCAGAAAGAGTACACCCAGGAGAAGCAATCAATAAATCCATTTGCACTTTTTAAAGATACCAGCTGGTCTCACCTAACAAAATATCCTAAGGAAATCATCCAGATTTAAGCAAAGATTACATGCCCCCCAGTAAGGCAGTAATATAATCAGTGCCAAGCTTGCATCCTGCCTCTTGGAAGTACACCCCAAAAGGACACTGCCAGGAACAACTAAAGCAGTGAAGGGAGACCCCTGCCTCCTCAGATAGAAAAAGAAACCATGAGGCAGGAAAAAATTCAAACACAATACAAATAATTAAATCACAACAGTAGCTGTTGCTTGTTAAACCAATCAACAGACCAACAGACACAGGAACTAGACAGATTTTTCAACCCAGTTTCTTTTCAGGAACACAGATTAACCTTTTTCCTTCCAAACAAAGCTGAATACCAATAGATACAGGATTAAACCAAACCTCAGAAAGGGTATGTAAACTCACGTTTGAATGTCAATCTTTCTAGCCAGCCAAGAAACCTTGCTGAATTCACTCATCGTGCTTCCTTGCCATTAAAAGCTTCTTTCTGGCAGCTCTGCTTCATTACTCAATTATTTCTTCAAAGTGTTGATCATTGCATCCCGGCTGGATGAATTCCAACAGGGGAGTATTTCCTTCCAACAGCAGTATAGCTTTTATTTGTGCACTGCCCAGAGTCACTTAGATGAAATGGGCAATGTATACATTTGATAAACAATCAAAATAAAAATAATAAATTATAAGAATAGAAATGATGAGAATAGACCTAAGATTAGCATTACCAGGTAGACCAGACGGGGAAAGCTTTTGGGAGCCACTGAAGGAATTCTTTTCCGTTGCCTCTTTACCAATGCCTCCCCCTTTTCATCATAAAAATTACATGCACCCATCAAGTCTTCCTGATCTGATCACCGTTTAATCTTTTGTCAGGTTTTTTTAAAAAAACAAAAAGGATTCTAGGAAGTTAGCGCTCACCCCTCTCCTAGAAATATGAAACATCCTTCGAAATATTAAAAAGGCAGAATATTTCCCCTAAAAGGGAAGCAGAAACTCAGAGGGGCAGAAGCTCACCCCCACCTTGTTAAAGGGTGGGCCATTAAGTGCCTGGGGCAGAGTATTCTACATAACAAAGCCCTCTACCCGTCTCATCACATGGCCTGGGAAGATTGCATCAGCCAGCACTCAGGTGAAGCCATGTGATCCAGAAAAAGCCTACAAAGTTAGCTAAGACCCCCCTTCCCCCTGGAAGACTAACAGCCATTGGGATGCATTTCATACACTGGAACAGCAAACACTAAGGTGGGGCCCAACAGAGGGTATAAAACTAATGGTCTCTCAGCCTCTTGCTCCTTCTGTTCCTTCAGCCAACATCTTGAAGCATGTGATCATGCTTTGCCCTTTGGAGCTCCAAGCCATGTGGTCCTGTGCACCATTAAGCATCTTTCCAAGCAGTCACCACGTTTCCAGTGTCTATCTTCCCCACTTGGAACTGAACCCAGAAGGATAATTCTTCCAGCAATTGATTGGAAACTAATAGCAAAGTACCTTTTGATGGTCTGTGTAATTAGCGCCAGTATTTTGTCAGGAAGAGAGTGCCACGTTCATTCACATACTTCTGACCAAGGGCCACTTAAGTAGCAGAGGAAGAGATTTTTCTTAAAAAACCTGGGACATGGGGTAGGGTAGGGTGGGAGCAAAAGCAGTTAGGGAAAGAAAGCCATGTGTTGTGTACCACCTTTGGTGAATGAGACAATTTATACATAAAGTAAATAATTAAATGAATAACAAGCAAGAATAACAAGCAAGAATTAGGTGATTCAAGGGGAGAATTGGGGCAATTCTTGTCTTTCAGGCATGGGCCTGGCACTCAATTACCATAAAGAAGTCCTATAAATGGATAATTGTGGAATGACCCTGGGAACCAAGTGAAACCCGAGTCATCCTTAGAGTTCTGATGTGCATCTAAGGAGAAAATGAAAACATCTGGAGCCTAGGAACAAGAACAGATGTGAGCTTAAAAATGTAGTTAAAGATACAGCTTTCAGGCTATGCTCAGAATGTGACACAGCAAGGCAATCTGTAAGTTTGGTGGCAAGGAATAAAAAGAATAATAAAAGTATGGGGTCATAAGGCAAAGCACAATATCACAAAGGGTGGCTAGGTGTGACTCAAGCCACCCGACCTCTGTTGGGTTTAATGTTGCTTCTGAATTGGGCAATTGTTCCTGGTAGAGCTTTAGCAAGGATCATTTCTGTTCTGTTGCAGGGAAAAATCTGACTCGAGACCAGTGTGAATTCAACTCTTTATTAGCTCTCAGTAACTTCAACTAAACCAGAGCCGCGGCAGCCTCTTTTATAGTGGCGGCTCGCAGCTCGCAGCCAATGACAGCTTCTTAAACTTCCTGCCATCAGGCAGACCAATTATAAACAGTATCCAAGTATTCAATCTGGACCAATCAATAGGTGGCATTTGCGGACCAATTAGAATGTAGTATTACGAGTATGCAAATATATACAACACCCCTCCCCACTTGGTTTGGTCCAATCTAATTACGTAGTCATGTAAGTAGGTGGGGCTTTTATGGTTCCTACTTGACCTGCGCAATTCAGTTGCGATGTTGTCTTCAGCTGGTTCGGATGGGATCTCTGTCTCTCCTGTCCTTCTCCGTGGAACCTCCTGGAAGGGTGAGACAGCTATGCTGCTCCCACCCAGTCTACCTGGGCTGGTTGAGTTGGCTCTGCTGCTCCTGCCTGGTCTCCCCAGGCTGGTTGAGTCGGCTTGGCTGCTTCTTCCAGGAGTGGCTTCATGTTGGTTTTCCGCTGTCAGCTCCCTTCTTCCGAAGTCGCCTGCAAGTAAGTGGTTTAGGTTTCTTGATGGGCCTACTGGTGGTGTTGGTTGGTGATTTGTTTTTTGTTATGTTAGAGGAGGGTCTCCCCCTCCCCTTTTATTATGGTTTGAGAGATCTCCCCCCTCTCTGGTTTTATTATAGTCTGTTTGGTGTGGTACTTGTGTGTGTGGATGTTCTAAGTTCCTAGTGTTGTCGGTGTTTCTCTCTATTGTCCGAGACCTTAGTTGGTCTATGTGTCTCTTCAAGTTTCTTCCATCCTCCATTTGTAGTCAGTATGTCCGGGGTCCCGTTATTTGGGTTATTCTAGCCAGTATCCAAAGTAGGTCCCCCATAAGGTTTTTGGCGTATACCAGATCCCCTGTTGTAAATGTGCGGTACTTAATGGAGGAGTCTGGTGGCTTTTCGGGGTTGGATGTGGGGTGTAATCTATCCAGGTGCGACCGTAGTTTCCTGCGCAGGAAGTTCTGCTGGGCTCTTGTTAGTCGAGGTGTTTGGTGTTATGTGTTGGATGGTTAGCATTTTATCGATTTTTTTCTTGGATGTCACCTGTGTCTAGTTTATCTAATGCCTCTTTGGTATACTGAATCATGCGTTCTGCCCGTCTGTTTGTAGCCAGGTGAGCGGGCACTGTTAGGACATGCCGTATGCCCAGTTCGGCGAGGAATTTTTCAAATGACTTTTGGCATTTAGTGCATGTTCCCACCCATGTCTCAATGTCCTTGTCCATCCCTGGCCACCAGATGTCACTCCTGGCCAGGGATTTCATTTTTACGATACCCGGGTGTCCTTTGTGTAACATACACAGTACTTTTTCCTGTAGTCTTTCCGGAATGATAACCCTATCCCCCCACAGTATACATCCCTTCAAAATCGAGAGTTCAGTTTGTCGGTAATGGGTCTAAAAGTTTCATCATTATCGGTTTCTGGCCAACCCTTACCTACCCAGTTTAATATCCGCACCATCTGTGCGTCTTTTGCAGTTTCTTTCGTGGTGTGTGATGCGGTGATAGGAAGGTTCGGTAATGTCTCAATTTGTAGAGTGGACATGGTAGGTGCCGGGTCGTCTTCCAGTTCTGGTAGGGGTGAATGGCTCAGGGCGTCTGCATGGGGTATGTCCTTTCCTGGCCTGTGGATTAACTTGTAACTATATGCGGCAAGGAACTCTGACCACCGTGTCATCCGTGGTGACAGGATGTTGGGAGTGGCCCTGTCCCTCACGAATATTCCCAATAGTGGCTTGTGGTCTGTAATTAGAGAGAATGTCCTACCGTAAAGATATTCGTGGAATTGTTTGACCCCTGTAATGGCAGCTAGGGCTTCTCTGTCCAGTTGGCTGTAGTTTCTTTCAGCTTTTGACAGTGTTTTTGAGTAGAAGGCGATCGGTGCTTCTCTGCCATTGGGTAAAGTGTGGCTGAATATGGTGCCGACACCGAAAGGCGATGCATCGCAGGTAACAGTTAGTGGCAGGGTGTTGCTGTATTGAATTAACACAGATTCGGATGTCAATAAGTCTTTAACTGCCTGGAATGAGGCTTCTTCTCATCGGCCCCAAGTCCAGGTAGCTTTGTTATCCAGTAATCTGTGCAATGGTTCCGCTATCGTTGCCTTCTGCGGGCAAAAAGACATTGTAAAAGTTAATGAGTCCCAAAAATGCCTGTAAGTCTGCTTTATTTTTGGGTCTGGGCACTTCTTTGATAGCTCTTATGTTTTTTTCAGTGGGGTGGATTTCTTCTTCATCTATGAGGTATCCCAGGAACTCAACCTGATTGGTGGCTAGCTGGCATTTTTCTCTTTTGACTTTGAGTCCCGCTTTTCTAAATCTTCGCAAGACTTCCCTCAGCCAGTCTTTCAGTTGCTTTTTGTCCCTGGCAGATACCAATACATCATCAAAATAAGGGATCACCCCGTTAAGTCCTTTCAAAAGGTGCTCCATCAGGCTTTGGAAAACACCTGGGGCCATGCTGATGCCGAATTGTAGTCTGTTGCATTTGAATGCCCCCCTATGCATCACAATTGTCTGTGCCTCTGCTGTCTTGGGTTTGACTGGCAATTGTTGATACTCTTGCGCAAGGTCGAGCTTCGCGAAAACTTTTCCTGTCCCTAATGAATGTAAAAGGTGCTGGACTACCGGAATGGGGTATGCGCTTTGTTGTAGCGCGTGGTTGAGGGTGGCCTTATAGTCTTCGCAGATGCGCACGGACCCATCTGCCTTAACGGGAGTCAAAATTGGAGTTTCCCATCTTGTGTGATCGATGGGTTCCAACACCCCCTGTGCGATGAGTTTACTCAATTGCTCATCGGTTTTAATGCGAAGAGGACTCGTCTGGCCTTTAGCCTGATTGGTGCTATGTTAGGATTTAAATTAAATGATATAGGGGTCCCTCGGTACTTGCCTAGCTTCCTGTTGAATACGTCCTGGAACTCCTTCATCAGGCTCTCCTCCCAGTCCATCTCGGTGACGCTGTTAATTCCGGTCACTCCAATTCCTAGGGGTGCGAACCATTCGAGTCCAAGCAGGCTAGGGTGATCCTGGTCGATGATCATTAATGGGAGGATTTTAGTATGTCTCTTGAACTTGACTTTGAAATTTCTGAGTCCAACTACAGGGATCCTGTTTCCCTGGTAATCTTTCAGGGTCAGGTTTTGCTTTTCTAGTTCTTTTCTTTGTATGTCTGGTATCAAGTTCTTTATGGTGTTCCATGATACCATGGATAAATATGATCTTGGATGGGTGTTCTTCTATGTTAACGTTGATGCATACCTTTCTTGCATTGGTTGCACTTGAATGGCCAATGATGATTGTTTGGTGTGTTTCCTCCTTCTCATTGAGCCACTCACTTCTGTTTTCTCAGCTCCAATGACTCCCGGTCTGTCTCTCTCTGGTTCTAGGGGGGGTGTTGCCTCGTCTTTTAGGGCTGTAGTTCTTTCTGTTCCGGCAGACTCTAGCAATGTGCCCCCGTCTCTCGCAGTGTCTGCAAATGGCATCGAGGAAACAGCACTTGGAACGTGGGTGGTCCTCTCTGCATCTGGCACAATGGAAGTCCGATTTCCTCTCCTTCTTTCCTTGCTGATTCCGTTCCAACTGGAGCTTTTGTATTTCTTCTTCCTCGTCGTCCGTGTCAGGTGAGGAATCGATGTCCTCATGGTGGGTGGATGTGGTGGTGGTGGGCTTCTGAGTGCCCTCTGGTTTCTTGTCTTGGGCTTGGTTCGGGCCGCCCTGAGTTTCTTGGGTAGCTGTATTCATTTGTCGCATAGTGGCTGCTGACTTTTTCGCTGCTTCAGCGGCGGTAGCTTCAGCGATGGCCTCGATCACGGTGATATTGGGTCGGGTCAGCAGTCGGCTTTGTAGGGTAAGGTCTCTCAGTCCAAGGACCACGCGATCTCTCATGGCTTCGTCCATGTTGAGAAAGTCGCACGCCCCTCCAATGTCTCTTAGGGCTGCCACGAAATCCCTGATGCTCTCACCTTCTCTTTGATCTCACTTATAGAATTCATGTCTCCGGATAAGGTTGGAGACAGTCGGCGCATAATGGGCTCTCAGTAGCCGGTTCAAATCTGGCCACGCCATCTGTTTAATATCCTGGGGTTTGGCCAGTGCCTTGGCCATTTTGAAGACTGTGGGCCCACAGTGCGTCAGGAACACAGCCCTCTTCCTTTGATCAGTTATCCCCTGTAGCTCGTTGCTCTCGAGGAACATGAGGAACATGAGGAATCTGTCAATGTACGATTCCCAGTCCTCTTCTGTTGGGTTGAACGGTGCGGGTGGCGAGTTGTTACCGGCTATCTCGTTGGTTGTTGGTTCTCATTGCCACATGCTCAACTGGTCTCCTTGTCTCAGCATCCCATCCTCGTCGCCAGTGTTCCGTCACGGGAAAAGATCTGACTCGAGACCAGTGTGAATTCAACTCTTTATTAGCTCTCAGTAACTTCAACTAAACCGGAGCCGCGGCAGCCTCTTTTATAGTGGTGGCTCGCGGCCAATGACAGCTTCTTAAACTTCCCACCATCAGGTGGACCAATTATAAACAGTATTTAAGTATTCAGTCTGGACCAATCAATAGGCAGCATTTGCGGACCAATCAGAATGTAGCATTACGAGTATGCAAATATATACAACACCTACAACCAAAAATATATACATATGGACAATTGATTTAGATATATATAAATCACTGTCCATTTTGAATACATAGGTGGAAAGAGAAAAGATTTCACAAGGTGTTGATACTATTTGGTATAAAACTGTGACTGAATCAAAATGTTCTGCTTTAGATATTACAAGGCCTCCTTTCTCCTAGAAGGTAACAAGGAAAAAAGAGGTTGTGAAGAGGATGTGTAGCATCCCAGACAATCTTGTGCACCTTGCTCAAGCATCGATTATGTACTATGTCCTGGATAGAAGGAAGTGAATCACCAATAATCTTTTTCTGCTCATCCTCACCATTTTCTGCACTGCCTTCCTGTCCAAAGCAGTAATGCTTTCAAACTAGACGATGCTAGTCTAGATGATGCTCTCGATTGTTCCTCTATAGAAAGTGGTAAGGACAGGAGAAGGAACATGTACTTTTCTCATACAAGACAGAAAATGCAGCTGCATCTGTACCTGCTTCATCAGTGTCTCACTGTTGAGCGACCAAGCTAGACTCCCTTGTTAGTTGCACAACCAGAAACCTGATGCAGCTAACCATCTCCACAGGTGAATTATTAATACACAGTAACAAGTACCTTATTTTTCGGACTATAAGACACTCCACAGTATAAGATGCACCGAGGTTTTGGGGAGGAAAACAAGAAAAAAAATCTGCCTCTGCCTCCCAACAATTTGCCTCCTTGCAGCAAACAGCAAACAGCCTGTTTCAGCTTCAGCACAGTCTGATTTAGCACAAGCAGCTGATTGTTGGCTAGATCGGCCTCCTGACAATCAGCTGTTTCAGGCTGCAGGGATCACCATCACCTATTGCCACCTCTGTGCATCCCATTTTTGGCCTTCACATCCTGTTTTTGGCCCCATTTTCAGCCTCCGCGCACCCCATTTTTGGCCTCCACGTGTCCCATTTTTGGCCCGTTCCAGGCAGTGGGGATTTCCACCCACTTTTTTGAGGTGGGGGGGAAAGGTGTGTCTTATACACCGAAAAATATGGTAATTCCCTTGTTTCCTTGCCCATGTATTGAATTACAATAAACTCATACCTTCTCCATCTCAAGAAGATAGTAATCAATGAAATCTTGTGGCTCATGAAGAGAGCTGGATTCTTTGTGTTTCTGTATTTCTTGCTTTTCAAAGGAGAGGATCCAGGCTGTAGAAGCCAAGGCTTTCTTGTGGGGGCCTGGGAGGTAGTTCATTATTGTGGGGAAAAAATCATATACCTACAGAAAAGGAAGAGGAAAAGTTACTTATTTCCCACCACAATTAGGGAAAACTCTCAGCAGTTGACAGTAACAGACAGCAATATATATATATATATATATATATATATATATATATATATATATGTATGTATGTATGTATGTATGTATGTATGTATGTATGTATGTTATGTTATGTTATGTTATGTTATGTTATGTTATGTTATGTTATGTTATGCACAGCGTTCGTGACTTCTTCAACCATCACAAACATCTTGTCCTCGTCTGGGTCGTCACAGGTTGGCTCCCCTATCTCATCTTCGGATGGCAGTGGTTCATATGTGTTAGTTATTTGTTGATTCCAGAGAGCCATTACCTGCACAGTGGCTTTTTTCTCAGCCAAGAGGGATAAACTGTTAGAAATAGTGCGTACAAAGATGGGTAATACACAAGGCAATACAACACATCCTGCAGCAATCATACCAATGAGCGCTACAATAGCTTGCAAACCAGGCAATTTTGGGAACCAGGATCCAAACATGTCTCTAAAATCAAGACCTAAAAAATGATATTGTACACCCTTAGATTCAGGTAAGTGAGTGTACAAGCAAATGGGATTACATTTGTCAGTGGTACATGAAGTAGAGCTTGATTTAACAGTGATATTAATATTTTGAGGGCCTCTTACTTGAGCAGAGTCAATAGGTGGGGTGTACCAGTAGTTGTAAACAGCGGTGGCCCCCATGTTAGTCCCGGACACCTTTTGAAAGAGATATTTCTTTTCCTGTAGATAAGATCTCTGCCAGCTGTGTGAGCCTCAGGTAACTCCTGCAGCGTCGTTAGGACCTTGACCTTTGCTGATGGCAAGGCAAGCATCAAAGCATACTGAGGTGTTGGTACCCCCCCGAGTGACATTACGGGTTATGTACCCATTTTTTGTTTGACTGGTAGAGAACATTCCTGCAAGATCAGAACTGGAGCCACCTTTGTATGCATAGACATATAGGGATGCTGTAATGGGTCCCACTGCCTTGGGCTCATAGCACTGAATACCTTCGGCAGTGTAACATCACGCATATTGAGTGTTGTTATGCAGACAAGGGGAGACCGTCGTGGAGTTGCACTCAGGCTTCAAGGTAGGATAGATCAGGGTGGATTGGGTTTTCGTTCCGCTGCGAGTAGTTTTGATGCAGGCATCGCAGGAGGGTGGGGTGGCTGTCGTATCGGCAGGAACGATGTGGAAACCCAGGAGGCAAATGATGAATGCAGAGGGCAGCTTCATGATGCTGATGTAGGCAAGGCTGGTTTGGGTAGAAAAGGCCTCACTTGTCGTCCGGGGACCCAGGTGTTGGCGTTGTTGTAGGAAACAGCCGCGTACCCTCATCCCCAGGTTATAAGTTCAGCTGGCCCGTGCCATGTGGGATCTGGCAACTGTCGAAAGTAGACTGGAGGTCTAGGAGCATCCTTGGATGGAGAGCAAAAGTGTTGAGAGGCAGCAGAAGAAGCAGGTGTGCCAGACTCATTCAGGAAATTCAGTGTAAATAAGCACAAGTTAAGCTTGTTTTGCAGCATGGGTAGCCCTGGGGTGAGTTTCCCCATCGAGTTTTGAACTTTGTCAAGAGCATTCTTTAGGGTCAGATTGGCTCTTTCTACTATGGCCTGCCCTTGAGAATTGTATGGAATGCCAAATTTGTGCAAAATGCCCCATTGTTTGCAAAAGGTAGCAAAGTTGATACTAGTATAGGCGGGGCCATTATCAGTTTTTAATTCCGAGGGCTTTCCCAGGCACGCAAATGACCGGATGCAGTGGTTAATGACATGTTTTGTGGTCTCTCCTCTTTGCGGGGAGGCCATGATGAACCCTGAGTATGTGTCCACTGAAACATGGATATATTTCCATGGTGCAAAGGGCGCATACTGGGTTACATCCATTTGCCAAATTTGGCAGGCTTTTAAGCCTCTGGGATTTACTCCCATTGGCAGGGCTGGGGCTTGCTTGCTGCAAGTAGGGCATTGTTGAATAATTGCAGCAGCCTCTTGGGCGGTGATTTGGAATTCCTTCATAAGAGCCCTTTTATTTTGATGAAAATAGTTATGACTGTCCCAAGGGGTTAGGGGAGAAAGAGAGAAAGCGGATGCGGCAGCGGATGTGGCTGAGTAACTTCGGTGCGCCATTGCCCTTCTGAAAACCAGGCACAGGCACCATATTGCTTCCCTCCATCAGTATATATAGTGATCGCAGAGGGAATGGGGGCTGTGGATTCTATTAATTGCCAATCAAAAGGAACCAGCTTAAGTAAATTAAGCCGGTCATCTGCAGGGAGATGGCAGGAAATAGTCCCCGGCCATTCTCCCATTACAATTTGTAATGACTCTGAATTCAATAGCATTACCTCCCAATCGGACAATGACATGGGGACATATAGTACAGAGGGTTCAATAGCCATTAGGGCTTTACAACATTGACGCCCTTTGTGAATAAGTATAGAGAAGAGCAAAGGTTTGGGGTTAATGGATTTATGAGGGGTATGAGGCAGATGTATCCATTCTAGGATGAGAAGTTTAGAGAGACTTCGAGCAAGAATTGCAGTAGGTAAGCACAGAAGGGAGAGCAAGAGAAGAAGAAGAGGGATTGGGTGAGGGGGGGTCAGGAGAAGGGGGGGAGGTTTACCGACCTCATTTGCCTCCAGGGGGCAGTCGGTTTAAGAGACACAGGCGCCACAGCGGGGGGCAAGAGTTGTACAGCAGGATTCACATAGGGAGGAGGTCCAGAAAGGGGGCCAAGTAGGGGTTGCTCTAGTGAGGAGAGAGACTCAAAAACCACCCTCCAAGCAATGAATATAGACGAAGGGGCCCTAGGACTTGCATGAAGGTATTTTCCAATCTCCTTCCATACTGTAGTTTTGATACTGCCTTTAGCCGGATAAGAAGGGCAGTGTTGCCAAATGTATTCTAGGAGTTCCTCAATAGAGGTTTTTGGGAGGGGGGCATGAAGGGAGCCCCCCTTTTTAAAGGTAAAAAAATTTCGTTTGGTCAGTTCTCTGATTTCCTGAATGTGAGCTGCCTGCTCCTTAGAGAATCTACCACCCATACTCACGAGGGATCCGTTGTCGCCAGCGATTCAAGCGGATGGGGTGCACCAAGTCTATTCCAGATGATGAGAATGGGTGTGCCAAAGACGTATCTCTTTTGAGTGGATCACGTCAGGGTCACCAGTTGTGGTGGTCTCTCATGAAAAGAAGACACTATGCAAAGTTATCTTGGGATGAGAGCGCAGAGAGAACTCCGAAACCCTCTTTTATTAGAAGCAATCTTTGTTAACATAGCAATTTTGTTAACGTCCTATCACAAACACATTACATCACACAACATGCACTGATCATTCGCATACAGCATACAAGGCTGCAGAGTTTAAGTTTGCTACAGTTTTGGTTAAGAAATGGCAACAATTTGTCTTTGCTCCTTGCTCCATGTTCCAGCCAACCACCAGAAGGCTCTGTTGTCCTAGCACGTACACAAAGAACAAAGAATCATTGTTCCCACATTTATCGACATCCACGTGTGTGTTATAGTGTTCCACTGCAGTCGAAAATTTAATTTGCAGTTAGTGCCTTTAATTTCGAGGACCTCTCAACATGGCCAAGAAGAGGTAGTATCACCAATATTCAATGGAATACCTAAAATTGGGATTCATTCCATGTCCTTCCAACGTACAGCTTCCATTTTGTCTTCTTTGTGAGAAGAAGACTTTGTGATCAAAGTCTAAGCAGTTCTTTTAAACTTCGACATCTGGATGTAGCTTATCTCGCTGATCTTTTTGACAAACTGATCTTTTGACAAACTTTGACTAAAGCTGCAAGGAGATAAAATCAATTTTCTTAAGGCCAAAGGAGTAATCTGCTCATTTATTTCCAAATTGGACCTCCTTGCAAGAAATATGAGTCGCCAAGAACTGTATCGGTTCGCAAGCCTTGGAAATGAACGTCAACTCCAAGCAGAAGATTTGGACGTTTTTTTCTGCCACTTGAAACAACTAAAATAAGATATGGAAACCAGATTCTCTGATCTGATAAATCTGGAAGTGCCCACTTGGGTGCTAAATCCTTTCACAACAGACTTTGCACAACCTCATCCCAAACTGCAAGAGCCACTGACAGATCTGAAATGTGACTGTGAAGCCCAATCACATTTTCAGAGTTACAGCTACGAAGCTTTTTGGGTGAAAATCAGGAACACTTACCCAATATTGTGGGATGAAGTAAAGTTGCTTCTAATAGCCTTTCCTTCCACTTAGTGGGGAGGGGCTTCAGCGTCGTCCAACAGATCCTTTCTAAGTCAAGGAACATGTTGAAGATCACTGAGCACGACAATTTAAGAATAAGATTAACAAAAATGGTTCCAGACATCAAGAAATTGGCATCAGCTCACCAAGCACAAGGACAAGCATCCATTGATATTCTTTTTTTGATTTTTGTGTACATACATTTTCTTCATTAATGATTGTCTCAGCTCTTATCATTGTATTTGTTTGCATTGGATTTCACGTTCCAGTTTGAGTTTTTGGCTTCATTTTCAAATTTTTCTTGTGCTCTGTAAAACATTTTGTGTGTCTCTTTGTAGTGTACTTTTTTAGCGTGCTCCAGTTCAATATTACATTTTGGTTTCTCAGTTTTATGGTTTCAATCTTCTTGTAAACTTTTTGTGTAGATATATATTTTTTTCTTCAGTTTAGGCATTAAATTTGTCACTCTGATTTTTGTTGCTTTCCTTCTGTAAAAAGTTTCTTTGTGTCTTTCTAACCCTTTTTACAGTGTGCATGAATATATATTTTCCCTGAATCTTAATTTAGTTTCAGAGTTTTCATCTTGAAATTGTTAGTTCCTGCATTGCGGTTTGTTCTTATGCCCTTTTTATATTTCTTTTTGCGTCTTAAAATTCACTTGTAATTAAATCATTAAATGTTACTGGTTTTTTTCGGGCATTTCATTTTCTTGCAATTGAAATTTGTTTTCAGTGGTCATTGCATTTCATTGTCTTGAATAAATAAGATAATAATGAAATACATGAATTATGAAGTTTGGGAGTAAACTGATGGGTAGTGTTGGTTACAGAAACTGCCTCTCTGTTAACCCCTATTACATTCTTAGCAGGACTAGACTTCCTGTCTCAGGAACATCTCTGGAGGTTTTTTTCCCCTCCTTTGCTGCTATTTTGCTTGTGTGGAGTGACCATTCAAAGTTACAATAGCACTGAAAAAAAGTGACTTATGACCATTTTTCACACTTATGACTGTTGCAGCATCCCCACAGTCATGAGAGGCCAGGTGAGAAGATGCGTGCCTCGATGTGAGTGATATTGAGTTGGCCACACCCAGCCAATAATATGACCACCAAGCCATGTCCACCCAGTCACGTGACCAGCAAGCCACACCCGCCACCTAAGCCATACCCACAGAACCGATTGTTAAAAAATTTGAATCCCACCCCTGGGCGCCTCCCTGCACCAAATTTGATACTTCCACCTGAAATCTAGAGAGATGTACCCGCGAAAACTTAAGAAATACATATATATATTCTGAGGTTCTCGCGGGTATTTGTATGTGGATCTTTGGTTATTTGGGTTTTCTCCCACGTATGATTGGAAGTATCTAGGCAACGTTTCGATGAAGTCTCATTCATCATCTTCAGGCTTGTGTCTTCAACTCTATGCTTCTCAGAGTGATGTGAGCTTGCAGCTGCTTCTTCCTTTTAACTGCTAGTGGGGGTGTGACTTGATTGGGTGGGGGCTTGGCTGTGTTCTGATTGGGTGGGGGGGTGTTCTCATTGGTTGGGGGGTTGGCCATGTTCTGATTGGCTGGAGGTGTGTTCTGTTCAAGTGGGGGATTTTGGTTGGGGTTTCTTTTTGGATTAGGTGGGTAATCTTCTTTCTTTGGAATCCATTGGCTGTTAGTATGTTGGTGAGAGTGTGTAGTTTGGTTTTTAGGTGTTGTTCGTTGGCCACACAAGATGCCACCACCACACTTGAAAGCAGACTCATACCCATACAGAAGATGAGACACGACCACGGACCAGAAGCCGCACTGCAGCTGCATCACTACCAATGAGAACACACCCCCACCCAATCAGAACATAGCCAAGCCCCCACCCAATCAAGTCACAAACATAACTAGGCAATCAGTAGTTTCATGATAAGGAATAAAAAGAGTAATAAAAGTATTGGGCCATAAGGCAAGGCACCATGTCACAAAGAATGGCTAGGTGCTACTCAAGACACCAGACCTTTGTTGGGTTTAATGATGCTTCGGAGTTGGGCAATTGTTCTTGGCAAAGCTATAGTATGGATCATTTCCACATGTAGTAATCGGTTAGGGACCTAGATTGTTGACATAATTTTTAAATAGGTATTTCTAAACACCCACACCAGGAACAATTGCCCAACTCCGAAGCATCATAATTTGCTGCTTGGATTTAGAACACCTTTCAATCATTAACAGCTGCTGCAGAATCTATTGCAACAGCCCTTCCTTATTAGCATAGTGGTTACACTTGTTTTAGTTGCAAAAGGCTGCGCAGCAACCAGAGATGGTTCTCAGCTTCCTGAAGACGTTCCCATATTTATAAGCAAAGTTGAGTGAGTTTTTCTTTTTCATGATAATGTCCTGATGCTGGGCTTACAAGGATAAATATGAGACATTATCTATCTCTGTGGCCCAACAAGATTTCATGGAGGTATGAAACACGGTGCTTTTCATCGTGATTTTGTCATGATTTTCAAATAATGCTGGCATAGTATCATTTTAAGAACCTACTGGATTATACAGTCCTTTTTTTAAAAAAAAAAAAGAAATCTATTATTTGAGTGACACAGGGTCAGAGGGAACTTCATTCATGTGGATTAATATAATAACTTGTTGACAAAATTCCAGTGGTAATCAAACAGATAATCAAAAGATGTCTTGCTATTCATTCCCAACAACGAATATGTAAAACCAGAGGCAGAGGAAAAAGCATGAGAAAAAAGGATATGACCGTCTCCAGATTTACGGTAGCACTGAGCATCAAAGGAAAAGAACTAGCAGAACAATGATAGGGATAGGGACAATTTTGGTTTTTTTGCTGCTTGTTCTGTTGATTCTCTTCTTCCTGAGACAATTTTGGATCAGAAGACATTTGCCTCCCGGGCCTTTGGCTCTGCCACTCCTTGGGACCTTCTTGGCAGATGGGTTTTGGCTCCGTGAAGATTACTTCCTTAAGGTATTTAATTCTAACTAGTAGTATGCAAGATAATTCTCAATTGTTTTCTTTATACCAAAATTATGGTATAATTCATCATGCCACAATATTTAGGTAAGACCTGCTTATAACTACTTCACTGAAAACACTGTGAAATAATTTATTGTATGTATTATTTAGGTAGTATTGTATGTAGTCTAGTATGACCAGGCAGCTGTTATGTATAAGTTGGGTTGACCAAATCAGAAATGAAGAGGTGATAAGCCACCTGGGAAAGCCAAGGGAAATCATCAAAACCATAAAAAAGTGAAAGAAATAAAAAAAAGGCATCCTTCGCTTAATCCTCCAAGGAAAGATTGAAGGCAAACAAGGTCCAGGCAGAAGAAAAACATCATGGCTGCTGCGGAGGAAAGTAAAGTCCTGGCCATGGGATGATGAAAGAGGCGGTCGTGGGGGAGGCCAGGGCTTCTGAAAGGGGAAATGGGGTGATACAAGATGAGCCCAGGTCTTTGAAAGAGTAGGCCACACCTCCCTGGGCAGAAAAGATAGGTTAAGGAAGGGATAGAGAGACGGGAAAAGAGAGAGGGAAAGAGAGAGAAAAGAAAGAGGCAGAGAAAGAGAGAGAGGGAAAGAGAAAGAGAGAGAAAGGGAGAGAGAAAAAAGAAAGAGAGGGGGGAAAGAGAGAGAGAAGGAAGAGACAAGAAAGAAAAGAAAGAGAAAAGGGAAAGAAAAGGGGAGAGAAGAAGAAAAAGCTTAGAGAAAGGTAGATGGAAGGAAGGGACAGAAAGAAAAGAGAAAAGAAGGAAGGAAGGAACAAAGGAAGGAACGAAGGAAGGAAGGAAGGAAGGAAAGAGAGAGAGAGGGAGGGAGGGAGGGAGGAAGGGAGGAGACAGTGAATGAGATATCTATTTTAGCCTCCAGTCTCCTAATCATCCTGGTTGCTCTTTTTCTAGAGTCTCAATATCTTTTTTATAGTGTTGTGACCAAAATTGGATGCAGTACTCTAGGTGTGGTCTTAGTAAGGCTTTATAGAGAGGTATTAGTACCTCACATGATCTTGATTGTATCCAGGGGTGGGATTCTACTGATTCAGCCTGGTTCGGGTGAACTGGTATTTATGACAATGATTTGGCTCCGCCCACCCATCCCTGCCCTATTCTGTCCTTTATTTTGGGGATTTTCAGCTTAGCTATTTGGCACAGCATAGTGCATTTCCTGACCTCAGCTGATTTACTCACTGGGACTGCAATAGAAATTAAGTTTCAGACCTGAAAAATGGCACAAATGGAAACATGCGCAAAGCGCACGCTCACCAAACCGGTAGATACACCAGTTGATTCACACCCCTGATTGTATCCCTCTGTTAATGCAACTTACGATTGCGTTCATTTTTTTTGGCTGCCACCGCACACTACTGGCTCATATTTAATTGGTTGTTTACTAAGACTCCAAGATCTCTCCCACAGTTACTGCTATTAAACCTAGTTTGACCCAGTCTATATGTATACTTTTGGTTTTTCTTGCCTAAGTGCAGGACTTTACTTTTCTCTACACTAAATTTCATTTTGTTAAATAGGACCCAGTCTTCTAGTCTGTCAAGATCCAGATAGATCTTGAGCCTGTCTTCTTGGGTGTTAGCTATTCCTGCCAGCTTAGTATCATCCACAATTTTGGTAAGTTCCCTGTCTATTCCCTCATCTAAGTCATTTATGAAGATATTGAAGAGTACTGGGCTAAAGTGGGACCCAACAGCTGAACCTTGCGGTACCCCACTGCTTACTTCCCTCCATGTAGATGTAGTACCCTTAAGAACTACTTGTTGAGTACGGTTTGTTAGCCAGTTGCAAATCCATCTGATGGTGATGCTATCTATCCCATTTTTAAAAAATCTTACCAGGAAGTAAATTGTGGTCTACTTTGTCGAATGTCTTGCTGAAGTCTAAGTATATTATGTCAACAGTGTTTCACTGGTCTACTAATTAAGCTGCTATGTTGAAAAATGAAATAAGATTGGTTTGGCCTGATCTATTTTTAACAAATCCATGGTGACTTTTAGTTATTACTCTACTCGTTTCTAGTTGTTGGCAGATCTGGTTTTTTATTATCTTTCCTGGTATCTTCCCAGGTATTGATGTTAAGTTGATTGGCCTGTAATTTCCTGGGTCTGTTTTTTTTCCTTTTTGAAGATGGGAACCACATCAGGTCCTTTCTAGTTGTCTGGTAGTTCCCTGGTGCTCTAGGATTTTTGAAAGATGTGGTACAGTGGTTCTGTGATGACATCTGTCAGCTCCTTTAGAACTTGGGAATATAATCCATCAGGTCCCAGTGATTTGCATTCATCAAGATCAGATAGGTGTTCTCTTACCATTTTTTGGCTTATTTTAACTTTTATTTCTAGTCTCTCTTTTACAGTTATGTTTTTGGTAGGTTGGACTATTGTTTAGTAGGCAAGTTGAGCCAGTCATTTTCCAGAACAGCAGTCGCCAACCGGTGGGCCACTGGTGGACTGTGAGAAAATTTTGGTGGGCTGAAGAGAACTCTCACCCCCAGAGCACCCCACTAAAGCAATTAATCCAGGCTGCGCAGAAACCAAGGCTGCGCCGTCCATGCGCAGAAACCAACAGGCTGCGCTGTTGTCATCATTTTTAAGTAGGCATTTCTAAACACACACAACTCTCTACCTATAAGTACTGCTTGGATTTGGGACAGCTGTATGGCGGTTACACTTGTTTTAGTTGCCAAAGGTTGCACAGCAACCAAAGATGGTGCTCAACAGTATGAATCCTTCATGAAGACGTTCCTTTACTTGTAAGCAAAGTTGAACAAGGTTCTTCATGATAAAGTCCTGATGCTGGGATTGCAAGGGTAAGTATGAGACATAATCCTGGACCAGATAATATCTCTGCGTGCCAACAAGATTAAGTTTGTTTAGTTTACTTTATTGTCACTGCACCTCGTACAATGAAATTAAACATAATCTTCAGTATACATTATGACTCTGAAAATAAATGCACACACACCTCCTTCAAATTCTATACATTGAATTGAAAACCACTGATATTCCATTAATATTGCACTGTATAGTAGAATTCAATAGAGTTACTGCCCTGGGATATTTTTCTGTATATTTGGGCAGATTTCATGGTCATATGGGACACCATGATTTTCATCATGATTTCATCATGATTTTCAAATAATGCTGGCATACTATCCTGTTAATGAGGACAAACAGCCTTAGATTTGTTTAAAATCTCTTTATTATTTGAGTGATGCATGGTCAGAAAACCTCCTTCATGTGGATTAATATAACTTGTTAGTAAAATGCCAGTGGTGTTCAAACTAATCATCAAAACATGTCTTGCTATTCATTCCCATCAGTGAATACATAAACAGGAGGAAGAAGAAAAAGCATCAGACAAAAGGATATAACTATCTCCAAATCTATTAGTGAACATCAAGGAAAAAGAACTAGCAGAATAATGATGGTAATAGGGACAATTTTAGTTTTTTTGCTGCTTGTTCTGTTGATTCTCTTCTTCCTGAGACAATTTTGGATCAGAAGACATTTGCCTCCCGGTCCTTTGGCTCTGCCATTCCTTGGGACCTTCTTGGCAGCTGGGCTTTGGCTCACTGAAGATTACTTCGTTAAGGTATTTAATTCTAAGCAGTAGTAATCATGATAATTCTCAAACTTATGGTACAATTCATCATGCCAAGTAATGCTGAAGGTTCTTTTTCAAGAGGCAACAGGACTTTCTGGTTTTTCTTTGAAGATGTTTTGTTTCTCATCCAAGAAATTTCTTCAGCTCAGCTTCTTGGATGAGAACAAAACATCTTCAAAGAAAAACCAGAGTCTTGTTGCTTCTTGAAAAAGAATCTGTGGGATCACCATGGCCTGGATGACTGAGATTGACTTGCTTATAGCTGTTTCACAGAGCACTATGTGAAATAATAGGGCTGAATTTTTAGAAGGCATATTCTAGTTCAATCTTATCAATAAATGTTTGATGATGGAACCAATTCTTCAGAGAAAGGGTGGTGGTATAGAAATTCAAAAAGTGA
Organism: Pseudonaja textilis; assembly: GCF_049901715.1. Taxonomy (NCBI): domain Eukaryota; kingdom Metazoa; phylum Chordata; class Lepidosauria; order Squamata; family Elapidae; genus Pseudonaja; species Pseudonaja textilis. Next base: position 87,912,633 of record NC_141993.1, read on the forward strand.
ATAAGATAGGCAAAAAGAAAAATTAATAAAAAGATGTCCTTTTTAAGGAAAATAATCCTTAAATTCAGAAAGACAATGGCAAGAATCTTAGAGAGAGAGAAAAATTATAGAGATAGAATTGCATGTGGTGAAAAGTCTTAGATTTCAGGATTTTGGAACACCTATAGATGGCAAACAATATTAAATGAAAATCATCTCTGTATTGGATTGTAATTTTTCTCATTTTTGATTCACTTGACAGCCTGCAAAACGATATGGAAATATATACAGCTTGTGGTATGGGCAACAACTTATGATAGTGCTGTCCCGATTCAAATCTGTGAAAGAAGGAATGACCAACTTCCCAGAAGAATTCTCGTATCGAGCAGAGGATGCTTTCTTGAATGATTTTGGGAAAGGAAGGGGTAAGTGCAAATTGTAATAACCATCAAACTCTTCCAATATGTGGTAATATTGTGCATAGCACAGGGAAAAAAAGAGTAAGAGATAGTAAAGAAAATGATTTACAGGAATTAGCAAGCAAAAGAAATATTGCTTAATTCACTTTACACCAAAATATTATACGTGTCCATAACTTTCCATCTGGACTATGACATTCATATATTGGTTTAGATACTGCCTTTTTAACTAAACTTCTATCTCTTTTTTTGAGGCTCTCATCAACTTCATTCAACTACATGTTTCTCCATCTTCTCCTTCATCTGGATCTCTTTCCTCTTCTTTCATATTTCTGTTTTTGCAAATTTGATTTTTACTCATTCTCTCTCACATCTAAATGCCCAGTTTCATATCGTCTAGCCACACAAACATGTATATTCAATATATATTCATTAAGCCCTAATGTCCTGGTTACTCTCCGACCTGGAGAAAAGTTCTCCCATGAGCAATCAATCACTCCAGCAGGACAAGATAATGAATCCAATAATTTCAGCAAAGCACACAGAAGCACGGCAATAATTCACACAGACACGAAGAAGGCCAGGAATGCAGGCTAACACTCACAACCCTTGATGAATTCAACATTTGTTCCTGACAAATGCCCCTCCCAACTGCCTCTCCTTTAAACTCCATCCCCGGGCGTGCCTGGTGAAGGGAATCGGGGCCCTGGTAAGCTATGCAACCCACGTTGCTCTCTTCTGCATTCTTCCCTGCATGCCCTAGGACAGGGGTCTTCAAACTTGACAGCTTTAAGACTTGTGGACTTCAGCTCCCAGAATTCCTCTTCCAGTCATGTTAGCTCAGGAATTCTTGGAATTGAAGTCCACAAGTCTTAAACTTGCCAACTTTGAAGACTTTGCCCTAGGATGAGGAGGGGGTGGGCCTTGATCTTCATCTGAACCCCCTTTCCCTTGCTCTACCTCTCCCCTGCTCTGCCCAGCCTGACTTTGCCCTTCCCCAGTTTCCTCCACAGCCAATGGAGCCACTCTCCCACTCTCTGTCAGCTGTTCATCTTCCCCCTCAGATTCAGACTCCGATGGGGGCATGACATATTTATTTTTATTGTATAGGACAGTGATGGCTAACTTTTTCGTCCTCACGTGTTGAGAGTGACCGTACTCATAATGCAACACGTGCACAACTCCACCCGTTGAACTGCTGACCTGATCGACAAGCTCAGGCGTCTTAGCCACTGAGCCACCTCAATTCATAGTGGCACTTAATTAAAGAGTTAATGTTCACCTCAAAAGAAATGGTGCATGATCTGGAAATGAAGGATATTGCCATCAGGGTTTGTTTGTTTGTTTGTTTTTTGCTGGTGTTAACTGAATACTGAAAAACAGTCCCATAAAAGCAATTTAAAATATTTTGGTCAATCTCTGGCACATAAATGCAATAGGAACTTGATTAAACTTGGTGAATAAAAAAGCCATTTCCCTATTTTGCTGATTGGTTTCAGTATTGTGGAAGGAAGGTGCAGATAGAATCCTCCATCACTGAGAAGATCCTGTCTCTGATGCCTATAACATAAGTTCTGGTACAGTGGGATCTTACCTGTTCTACTACTGGCTCGGTGATTGCAGCTGTGCACACCTAATGTGCGTGCACAGCTTTCCACACACCATCTGAGGCCTGCAGCACCAATCAGTTGAGAGGATAAAGAAAAGTGCAGGAGCAGGTGGGAGGCCCAATCCTGTGCTTTTCTCTTCTTTCTCCTCTCAGCTGATGGTCAGAAGTTTTTTTACTACCGGTTCAGCCAAACCGGTCTGAACTGGTAGCATACCACCACTGAATTACACCATCTTAGAAGGTTTCAATGTCCTTCATATATGATAGAGGTGGTCACCACAGCATGTATGGCTCCCAATGTTCATGTGTATCCCAAAATAAATAAATATTTTGTAAAAAAAAAAAAAAACATGTCTAGAATTTTACAAAAACGGCAACATGTCACAAGGGGTTGGTATTCCCACCTGAAATTTAGAGAGAACTAAATTTGGCAAGAACTCGACCTTTTTTTTTTTAACACAAAAGTAATCAGAAATCATTTATCATTGTCTGCTGATGCCCTCAGGAATTGTTTTCTCCAATGGCCACAGCTGGAAACAGCAGCGACGCATTGGCGTCACTTCTCTGCGGAAACTCGGCCTGGGGAAGAAAAGCATTGAGCATCAGATAGAAGACGCAGCTCAGACGATGGTGGAGATCTTTAGACAAACAAAAGGTATGTCATTTGGGATAAGGATTCAAATCCCCATCTGCCAATCCCCCCCATTTTGAGTATTTTAAATAAAAATTGTTAGAAATTCTGTTTGTATAAAGTACCACATAGAGCAAACCAAGAGTCACCATGTACTTTACTGCTCAATTATATTACTGTAACAGGAAACTCTCCTCAGAACATATAAGAAACCATAAATTATAAGCATAGATGCACACTAAGCACTGCCATCTAGTGCCTGAATAATTCTGTACTTGTTGCAACACAAAATACATTCTAACATGTATTCCAACAAAAATACATCTGTTTTCCAAGGTCATTCTTACATTCCAATACATCACCTTAGAAGTCCTGAGCGTATCTAGGTGTAGTGGTCCTAAAATCTTACATATGAGCCAGCAGTGTGCTGCATCCACATCCCATTTTTGGCCTCCACACCCCCTGCTTTGGACCTCTGCACGCCCCATTTTCCAACCATTCTGATCCCCGCCTCCCAGAAAGGGCTGAAAATGGGGCACAGGAGGCCAAAAATGGGGCGTACAGAGACTGAAAATGGGACACAAAGGCTGAAAATGGGGCATGTGGAGGCAGCAATAGGCAATGGCAATCACTGCAGCCTGAAACAGCTGATCATTGGGAGGCCGATCTTACCAACAATCAGCTGCTGGTGCTTATCAGGCTATGCTGAAGATGACCAGGCTTTTTGCGGCTTGCTGCAAGGAGGCAAATTGCTGGGAGGCAGAGGCAGACTTTTTTCTTGTTTTCCTCCCCAAAAGCTAGGTACATCTTATACTTCAGAACGCCTTAAACTCCAAAAAATACAGTAATGTGTAGAAGCCTGTTGAAGAGAGAACCAATATAGAAGTATAGAGTACTGTAATTTTCTGACAGTGAGAACAATTAATAAACAGTCATTGTGGGGCTGTCACAAAGAAGAGGCATTTGATTTATTCTTTTTTAAAAAATAAAGTTTAAGTTTCATATATTTAAAACATTTATAAAGAAACAAACAAACATATAAACAAATATATATACATATATACATTTTGCAGCAGGTATGGAGCGTTGGTTACATTTTTCTTTTTCTTTTCTTTTACCCCATAACATTGACGTGATCTACCTTGTAACAATACCTTCCTTGTTCTTTTAATGTTTTATTTTCACAGAATACTTTATGATTAAATGCATGTCCTTCATAGTGACCATCTCATCTGAAGGGACAATAGACAGTTTCCAATTTGAGCGTAGCTTATTCTGGCTGCCGTTATAATGTGCAAGATTAAATATTGATATTTTTTTCTATTTTTGAGTCTATCATACCCAGCAAAAAGTTTTCGGGTTCAAGTTTTACATCTTGTTTAGTTATATTTAGAATCCAATTTTTGATATTTTTCCAAAACTCCTGGGCATATGGACATGTTCACCACATAGGAAAGTATGTTCTCTGAACGCAGTTACACTTCCAGCAGTTTGGGGGGAGGTTCGGGAACATCTTAGCCAGTCTCACTGGTGGCAAGTGCCAACAATACACCATTTTATAGAGATTTTCTTTGTACGAGGCTGACCTAGTTAGTTTGTAATTTATTTCCCAACTATGTTCCCACTTGTCTAATTCTATACTGTGGCCCACATTTTTTGCCCAAATTATCATACACTCCTTGACTGTTTCTTCTTTTAATTTATAATCCAATAGATATTTATATATTTTACTAATCAATTTCCTTTCCTCTCCATGCCAAATCTTATCTAATTCTTGGTAGGTCATATTAAAACCAAATTGTTCTTTTTCTTTTTTGTAATGCATTTGTATCTGTGCATATGGCCACCATGCTAACTCTTTCCCTTGAATTTATATTTGATTCCTATCCTTTAATTTTCCGGTTTCATGTAATAGATCTTTATATCTTGCAATAGTATCAAAATCTAAAACGTTTGGATGTGTAACTGCCTCCATTGTAGATAACCACAGTTGGACCTTACAGTAATGTACTTTTTTAAAATCTTTTCCCAAATAGTTAATAACACACTCCTTATATAGTGCCTTTGAAAGTACAAGTGGTGTTTACTCTTTCCAACCCACATAAATGCATGCATTTGACTTATTGTTTAGGGCACCAGAGGGCAGAACAAAAAGTAATGGGGAGAAACTTGTCAACGAGAGAACCAGCCTAGAAGTAAGGAGAAATTAATCCACAGAAGAGCTCACCTCCATGGTTGTGGGTTCACTATCACTGGAAGTTTTCAAAATAGACTGAATATCCATGGTATAAAACTCCTGCCTTGAGAAAACTCCAGCCGTATGATTCTGATTCTAGCACAAACAGGTTAACGAAAGAGACTGGATTCATTATGAAATATCTTCCTTTGCAGGGCAACCATTTGACCCTTCATTTTCAGTACTAAATGCGGTTTCTAACGTCATATGTGCTTTGAGTTTCGGACGTCAGTTTTCTGCAGAAGATGAAGAGTTCCAGAAGCTGGTTCAAGCTCTTAAAATTATTTTCAAATTCTTTGGTGACTCTTTTCAAGCGGTGAGTCCAGTGGTGGGATTCAAATTTTTTTACTACCAGTTCTGCGAGTGTGGCTTGGTGGGCATGGCATGGGAAGGATACTGTAAAATCTCCATTCTCACCTCACTCCAGGGGAAGGATACTGCAAAATCTTCCTTGCCTTCCCACTCCTGGGAAGTTACTGCAAAATTTTGATCGTAAGACATTGTAGTTGGAAGTTGTGCCATCATGTGACTGGACTTAATATTAGAACCCATTTTACAAAGGCTGTAAAGCAAGTCAGCATAGATATTAAGCAAATCACATGTTTGTAAGTCTGAATCCAGCTTATCTGATGGACGTTTTTTTTTTTTTTTTGCTGAAAAACTGCAAGGTTGTAAAGTTTGTTTGTTTGTTTAGCATATGGCAAGTTGTTAAGTTAAATCATGTGACTGCAGAAAGCTGCACCAGTCATAAATGGAAGCTGGTTACCAAGCATCCAAAAATGTAATTATGTTAGGTTATGGCGGGGGGGCGGGAGGGAGAGAAAGAAAGATGTTTAACCTTTTTCTGCAGTCCTAGTTACTCTCTGAAGTCTATATCTGTTTTGTTGGGTTACAGAACCAAATCAGACAGTTATAAAGGTGCAGATGACAGACTCAATAATTCCTCTGTACAACTGGATGAGCAACTCCTTGGGCAGTTTGAGCTTTCTGAGTTGGCGCGGAAAGAACATTTTTTGTTGTGCTTTTTTGATGACATTTTTGATGTTAGGTATCCATTTTAGGACTTTTTTTTAATTTTTTTAAGAACAAGTTTTGTTGATTTTTGAAGATAAACAAAACATAACACATAGAAGTATAAAACCTCCTTTCTAAGAATTACTTATAAATTTCAACAAGGCAAATAAAGCATTATTTTTTAAAACATAGTTCCACATTATCACACTTCCATTTACACATATATATCTTTTCCAAATTTCTCATTATTTCTCTCTTCACTTTCATTCAATCATATTTCCTTCTATCAAAGTTTCAGTAATTCTCAATCAGTCATAAGCACACAAAATGCATAACCTAAAGCAAAACATTGGAGAAAAAAAAACACCCTCCTTAGTTATCATTTGTACATATCTTTTCCCAATTTCTCTCCCTTTAATTTCATTTCTCCTAGATTTTATTAATTTACAATCAAACGTAAATAATCCACACACTAAACAAAACATAAAACTTCTTTTGAAAAGTGACTTGGCCCCAGGTTACATCTTTTTTGACAGACCTAAATCAAATTCATGCCCACCTTATATACCCTTCATATCTTATTAACCATTTTGTATTTTCTATATAACTTCTCCCATCTTTTCACTCTCTTAATTATATTTTATTTATTTCATCTTATTTCAAAGTCATTATACTTATATCTTTTGTCCGTTCTTTACCAAACATCTATTTATCTCTTCCCTTTAACAAAAAATTTCCCCTGTAATCACTTTTGAAGTATGACGCCTTCTCCTAAAATAAAGCTTAAAATAATACATAATTTCCATCCTGATTCTGCTTAGTACATTTCTACATATTAAATCTTAAAATAAAAGAATAGTAAACTTATAGTATAATTAAATGTATAATTTCTATTCTAATTCTAATTCTGATAAGTACATTGTTTTAAAATAAAAATAAAACAAAATACTAAAGTTATAATAACATTAAAACAGTAACAAATTAAACTTTAACTAAGCATTAATCATTTAACACAGTCTCCTAATATTTTATTAAACATCAACATCTATCATTATTAAACATTAATATTTTATTAAATATTCCAATAAACTGTTTCAAATGCAAATACTACAATACTATCTTATGCACTCTTGCAGAATCTTCTTTAATTATAAACTATCATCCTTCATCTCTAAAAAAAAAAAACTTTCTTGTTAAAATCTTGTTCTAACCCGTGGCTTTTTTTTTTCTTTTTCCCTCCCTTTCTTCTCCAATCTGGTCTTTTTGTGCCCCCCTCTCCTCTCCCCCCTTTTAAGTTTCCCTCTCTGTTGTAATTCTCTTTTCAATTGCTTTCTAACATTGTACCTTCTTTTCACCCTATTTTTCTTTTTCTTGGTTGTTTTATTAAATCTTAAATTCTCCTTTTCCCTTCCTCCCTTCCCATTTTCTTTCTTAATCAAACTTTTTAGTCCATTAAAAATGGCTTCTTCCTTTTCTTCTTCTTCTTCTCCTTCTCCTTCCTCCAGTGTTTGCTGGTACATAGAAACCGCCATTTCTAAAAAATGGAAGGCAGCTCCCAAAGAATCCTTGCCACTTTGTTGTCTTTCTTTTAATTTTTCATATTCCATTTTCAGTTCATCAACCGGTGGTACCATTATAGGTTTTTTTTAAAAAACCCAGATGCTTTCAATCTTGAAGTAATTTCCCAATGTCAGAGTTATCAAACAATCCAAACAAACAAAACTTTTTTCCTCTTCTTCTCTTTACAGTTTTTTCTCCAGAGGCAAAATCCCAGATGTATTTTAAAAGTTGTATTACCATTAATTAATGGTCTTGTAATCTTCAAGGCGTCTCCTCCAGCAAAGTTTAAAAAAAAAAATTTTTTTTTTAGTCCTCCCCTTCCCACTTATAACAAAGAGCTTATTTTTACCTTTAAAAAGCAGGTTTTTCTGTGCTCCTTTGCTTTCTCCGTAAGGAGGGGGAGTGAGCTTTCCTTCAGCACTTTCGCCGATGTAACAAATTCTTTTGGAAACAAATGTATCAATCCAAAGTCAGGTTTCCAGGGTGTTTTAAAAGTAACATAATGTCATGGTTCAGCCAAGAAAACTTCTCCTTCTAAGTCTTCCTCCTGCACAATCTTATCCAGTTGAAGATTCCTTTGTGGCTGCCATACAGACAGCCGCTCCACCGTCTCAGGAAAAAGGAGTCTAGCCGGCTGGGGAAGGGGGGTGCGATATCCCCAGATCCCTGCCCGGATCTCCTCTCTCTTCCGCTACCCCCAAATCCAGTTGGATCGGGGGTACCTTGACGGCGAGCGCAGCAGGGACCCGCAGAGAAACGGATTCCTGCCGCCGCCGAAGCCTTGCAACCGGACCATTTTAGGACTTGAGATATGATAGAACCTAGAAATTTGAAGGTTTCTACTGTTGATACTGTGTTGTCTAGTATTGTAAGAGGTGGTAGTATTGGAGGGTTTCTCCTAAAGTCTACCACCATTTCTACAGTTTTGAGTGAGTTCAGTTCTAGATTGTTGTGGTCGTGCCATGAGATAAGTTGTACAACCTCCCATCTATATGCGGATTCGTCATTGTCTTGAATGAGACCAATCAGAGTTGTATCATCTACAAACTTCTAAATTCTAAAAGCAACTCTATTTAGGGACTCTCCTCCAATACAGTATCTTGGAATAGCATTAAACAATCTACAGCTTGACTATTTCAGTCCATCTAATAGCTTGGAATGTCCCTCAACAGTTTAAGCTCATAAATCATCTCTACCCTCCTGTCAAGCACCCGGGAAATCAGGACATTCAGGCAGTTCAAATGAGTGTAAAGATTTATTGCAAGCTTAAGCTCTCAACAAGAATCTGAGCTACTAACAACCTAGGGAAATTTGTGGGAGTAAAGAAAGGCATTCAAGGCATTTTTTTTGTGGGCACGCGGGGACTCATGACTTATGATGTGTTTGACTCTTCCCTGCTTTACTTATAGTGGGGAATAAATAACTTTTCCTCTTCTTTTTCTGTTAGGTGTATAATTTGTTCCCACAGTTAATGAAGTACCTCCCAGGCCCTCACAAGAAAGTCCTGGCTTCTCTGGATATTATCCTTGCATTTGCAAGGCAGGAAATAGAGAAACACAAGGAATCTCACTCTCTGCACGAGCCACAAGATTTCATTGATTACTATCTTCTTCAGATAGAGAAGGTATCGATTTATTGTGGTTCAATAAACGGGCAAGAAATTATTATATTCCTTGCTATAAATAAACAGGCAGAGCTACTGATAACGTATTCCTTCATCTTTGATTTTTCTTCTTGATTATTCAGCCTCCTTTATGAATAAGCCCATGTTTTAAAATAAGTATATTATACATCTGCTCAGTGGGTTCTGTTTGTCAGCCTCTCATGTTCTCCTGCCACTCCTTTTTCTAAGAAGTTCCATTATGAAAGAAAAAGAGTTAACAGGGTAGGAATTTTGATTAATTCATCCCTGAAATGATTGGAAAAGGATTTAATCCCTGAAGTGATTGGGAAAGGACATATACTTTCATAGTCTTGACTATAAGTAAAAATGTAAAGTATTTTGAAAGAAGAAGTCATGCTTTCCAATGTTTTGGGGAAAAGACCTAGAATGATTATTTTAGAAGTAACATATCAATTTGAAGTGCTTTAGCAATACCTATTGCATTTAGACTTACTGTGTTACCCCCAAAATAAGGCCGTGTCTTAAATTTTTTTTGCCACCAAAAAAGGCACCAGGTCTTATTTTGGGGGGATGTCATCCACTGACTAACCTCACTTATGCACGTCGCTCCCTGGCCTCCTTTTCACTGTCAAAGGCCTTCCGGAATTTCTTCTTCTGTAGCCGGCAAGGCTTTCCTGAAGGCCTCTGCAGCTGATAACAGAGCTCCAGATTGATCCGGATCTTAATTGGGGCTTATTTTGGGGGAATAGGGTTTATATTTGGTACATGTGTAAAAATTCAAGCTAGGACTTACTTTCAGGGCAGGTCGTATTTTTGGAGAAACAGGCTAAATACCACTTCACAGAGCTTTACAGCCCTGTTTAAGCAGTTTACAGAGTCAGCCTATTGCCCCCAACAATTTGGGTCCTCATTTTACCTACCTCGGAAGGATAGAAAGCTGGGTCAACCTTGAGATCAGTGAGATTCCAGGCAAATTCCAGGCGGCTGACAGTCAGCCGAATTAGCATGCAGTACTGCATTCTAACCACTGCACCACCATGGCCTTAGCATCATGCTCATCATTTCACATGGTCTTAGTGTCTCTAGGGTCACAAAGCATAGTAATCCAGTAGTGCCTCACAATCAGAAGCAAAGTAAGAGCTCAGGATCTGAATTGGGTCACTTTATTTAATTTGATACCATCAAGCTTGAGTGTGCCATTGGTCTAATAATCACATTCAAGATAATGGCCCTCATTCCTAACTACACTAACATGTATTTACCATTAATGGTTCTATGCTGCTTCATATTTTACTTTCTATCATGCTCTCATCAGTATAACTTCTGTTTATTGATTAAATTTATATGCCTTCCTTCTCATGACTTACAAAGATTCTGGAAACCTTATGAAATAATAAAAAGTAAAAAAAAGATAGTTAAATATCACTTAAAATTAGAAAGATTAAGTAAGAAAGTAAAAACCAAGGGGACAGGTGACACAGAGCGATGGGAATCTTTTTTTCTACATCATCAATCACTCCCCAAAGTAGTGCACCTCAATCACGGCCCCAAGCCAACCAGCAGAGCCAAGTTTTAGCTTTCTCAAGATATCAGGAGAGGGCCAGGGGACCAGAGGAGGAAAAGCTCTTGCCCTGGAACTTGTCAGCTGAAATTCTTTGGCAGATGAGATCTGAAGTGGGCTTCTTCTGCTGGATTGAGTGGTATAAGGGCACTCCCATTGGAGTGAGATGGGTCCTTCGACCCATGCCACAAAGAGCTTTATAGGAAATATCCAACACTTGGAATTAGACCTAGGAGTCACCTAACAATCAGTGCAGCTCATACAACAATGGTGTTACATGGGCCGCCTGAGTGGCCTTAGGAATTGTCCACACCACTGCATTCTACACCAGTGATCACTTCCGAATACTCTTCAAGGGTAGCCCCATGTAGAGCATGTTGCAATAATCCAATCAAGAGATAAACAGTATATGAGTGATTGCATGGGCCTCATGATCCAGGAAAAGGCACCATGAGAAATAGCTCAAAGATTAGCTTAGCCATGGCTGCCACCTGCTTTTGAGCAGGAGTTGTGACTCTAGGAGAACCCCCAGAAACTCAGAAACAAAAGCAACCATAGGAAAGCTATGTAGAATTCATTGTACTTTTTATTTTCTCTTTTAAACCTCAGAGCAAGAATGATCCCAATTCTACCTACAATGAAGAGAACCTGGCTCAGTGTATTTTTGAATTTTTTTCTGCTGGAACAGACACAACCCTTGCTACTCTGATGTGGGCACTGCTCCTCTTGACAAATCATCCCGACATCCAAGGTGAGAGAAATCTGGGCTGTGGGAACAAGGCCCAGTCTCAGGCTCTAGAACACAGAAGAATTATTTGAAGGTATTTGAAATATTAAGGGCTGTTTAATGATGAACTGAATCTACATATTAATTTTCCTACATGACCATGGAAATGTCTTCAGAGAACGTTGGGTCCCTTGACTAAGAAACGGAGAGGAGCAGTGCCCCCTAGAGTCAGACATGACGGAGAGGGGCAGAGCCCCCTAGAGTCAGACACCACTGGACAGGAGAAACCTTGGTCTTTACACTTTATGAGCCACCATTGTGCCCCAGTGCACAAGGGGCCACTGAAACTACAGTTCAGGTCCTGTTATATTATTCTCTCTATAAAGATTCTGCACTCATTTTATAATTCCTTACCTGGTGATCAGTGGTGGGATTCAAATAATTTTACTACTGGTTTTGTGGGCATGGTAGGGGGAAAGATACTGTAAAATCCCTATTCCCTCCCCACTCCTGGGGGAAGGTTACTGCAAAGTCCCATTCCCTCCCCACCCCACTTACCTGCTTTCCAGCTCCGTTGTGCTGTTCAGGGCAACCAAAGAAGACCCAGCCAATCAGCTGGGACTTGGGAAGCAAAGAATAGATGGGGACGGGGCCAGTCAAAGGTGGTATTTGCTGGTTCGCTGAACTACTCAACATTTCCTCTACCGGTTCTCCAGAACTGGTCAGAACCTGCTGAATACCATCTCTGCTGGTGATATATTCTGGGAAATTCTCATCTCTGTTATTATTGGATCAGTATGACACAATCTCTTTGAATGTACCTAAACTCTTTTGTAAAAAGGTAAAATTAGGCCACCTCTTGATGACCTCACTATATGTGGTAATGTAATATTATGTCTTGTTCTGTTTAATTTCATTTTTAACTCTGGTCTATGACCCTAATGAAGGATTAATTGATATTTCTGAGGATTAAAACTGGGAAATAAATAAATAAATGAACAAAGGAATAAAAACACAATATTGAACATGAAGCTTCTGCTTTATTATTATTTTTTCAGAGAAAGTCCAGAAAGAGATTGAAGATGTGTTTGGTTCCTCGGGGTCGATTTCCTACCAGGATCGCAAGAAGCTACCCTACACCAATGCTGTGATTCATGAAATGCAGCGTGTAAAATATGCCTTGCTCTATGGGATTCCCAGGCAAAGCACAAAGGATGTGACAATGAGGGGATATCACATTCCAAAGGTGAGAAACGTGTTCAGGATGCATTGTGGTAGCCCATCATGGAAGGAAGAAGAGAATGGGGCACTTGGAAGGTCTCTTCAGGAAGTGGTAATTAGTCATGCAAAATTCAATAAGCAAGAACAGCAAAACCTTTTGAGGGATGAATTATGGATTTAAATGCAAACACCTCTCAGCTTGTAAAATTACAACCTTAAACATTTTTTTTTATTGTAGGAAGGTGATAATAGTTTAGGGGCTGAACTTGAGATCAGAACTGTAGTCATGTATAGCCATATTAAGTTGGTATTTGAAGACTCTTCTGTTGTAAAATATTTCTTATCTGTTGTTCTTGGCAGCCTTACAAAAATTTAGCAAAGCTCTTTCTTGTCGGAGCTAATTAGTTGGAAGCAGCCTTTTATCTGTGAAGAAACAGGATTCATAGATGAAACATTAAAAGGTTGTGCTGCTGCGTTTGTCTTGTGTTTGCTCTCTTGGAACCAGGTTTGGGTCAGAACAGGGATGAATTATGGGTTTAAATGCAAACACCTCTTAGCTTTTAAAATTACAACCTTAAACATTTTATTTTTATCCTAGGAAGATGGTAAGAGTTATGAGGCTGAACTTGAGATCAGAACTGCAGTCATGTATAGCTGTTTCTTTGTCCCCTTCGTCAAGAGACAAGGTGACTTTAGTTAAGAGAAAGGAAGCTAAGCCGTTGAGCAATCACTGCTCTCAGAAACAGAGAAAGGAACAAGCATGGATCTGTAAAGTCAAGCTACGAGCAAGGGTTTCATCAATATTGTTTGAACTTCTTTGCCTCTTTCCTTTATAAAACTGTTCTGATTCATCTTTTTTTTAAAACAGGGGACCTTTATCATCCCAGACCTGCGTTCTGTTCTTCTTGATCCTGAACAATGGGAGACACCTGAAAAATTCCATCCATATAATTTTTTAGATAAGGATGGAAAATTCATTGATCGAGAAGAGTTTCTGCCCTTCGGATTAGGTAAAAATTTTTAATTTTAATTTTATTTTATTTGGTTTGTCAATTGCTTACAAGATAACAGGTATAAGTAAAAACATAGTTATGAATACATTTATTTATTTATTTATTTGTCAATTGTTTACAAGATAATAAGTATAAGTGTATACATAGTTATGAATACATGAAATGGGTACATATAAGAAAAATAAAAGAAAAATAAAAGAAACAATAGGACAGGGATGGTAGGCATGTTGGTGCACTTATGCACGCCCAATACAGACCTCTGAGGAAAGGGGTGAGGTCAATAGTAGACAGTCTAAGGTTAACGTTTTGGGGGTTTGGGAAAGAAACCACAGAGTCAGGTAGAGTATTCCAGACATTGACCACTCTGTTGCTGAAGTTGTATTTCCTGCAATCAAGTTTGGTGCAATTAACCTTGAGTTTGTATCTATTGTTTGCTCTTGTATTGCTATGGTTGAAGCTGAAGTATTCATTGCACATTGCAATGTATGATTTTATATACTATACTTAGATCGGACCAAAGGTGGCATAGTTCTAGTTTTCTAAGTCTAGAATTTCAAGTCTGGTGGCATAAGGTATTCTGCAACGAGTAGAGAACTCTTCTTGTGAAATATTTCTGGACTTTCTCAACTGTGTTAATATCAGATATGTAGGTTCCAGACTGATGAGCTGTATTCGAGTATTGGTCTAGCAAATGTTTTGTATGCTCTAGTTAGTTGTGTAATATTATCAGAGAAAAAGCTACGTAAGATTAAGTTAGCAACTCTTAATGCCTTTTTGGCTATGTAGTTACAGTGGACTCTAGCACTTAGATCATTAAAGATGAGTACTCCAAGATCCCTGACAGAGTTTGGATCATCAACAAGGTCTTGACTATTCAGCCTGTATTTTATTTTCTGATTTTTTTGCCAATATGTAGGACGGAGCAGTTGTTTGTTGAGATTTGGAGTTGCTATTTGTTTGAGCCAAAAGCGGCTTACTCATTTCTTATTTCATTTATACTCTGTAGAACAAATTATGACCCCCTTTAGTCATGCTTTGTCTCCTCCACAGGTAAACGTGCATGCGTGGGAGAGCAGCTGGCAAGAATTGAGATCTTCATCTTTCTGACCAGCCTGTTGAGGGCCTTCAACTTCCGGTTGCCTGAAGGAGTGAAAGAACTCAACGAAGCCCCTGTCGCAAAGATGATAATGCACCCACACCCTTACAAACTGTGTGCAATTCCCACATAGGTTTAATCTTTAAAAAACAGCACAAAAAGCATAAAACTGTTTCCTATAGGACTGTTCTCTTAATTTGAACTTTTGCCTACATTTATTGTACTTTAAAACTTTTTCAGCCTAGTGCTGGATTCACAAACATACTTCACCAGTTCAACCAGTGGTGTGTGAACAATATGCTAAGTAAATTTGCTTTGTTTTACCTTAGTTTTCTTTTGGGTGCCAATAAATCTATTCCTCTCCATTTAGTCCCAGAATCTTTCTTTTGGCACAGCCTTATTAAGGCTGTTACTATTATGGATTAAGGAATGAGAGACCAAACCAGAGCATTCACAAGTAAAGGCTTTATTCAACGGAATAAAGGGCTGTCGCGTCTGCATACTAACAAGCAGACATGCTCAGCGAACAGCGGCTGGCTCGACCTAGCAGCCGGCTTTTATAGCCGGCTGTCGAAGGGAGCCAGCCAATGGGAGCTGTAAACGCCCCCGCAGTATAGACGGACTTGGTTGGGAACTTTGGTCAGTTCCAAGGACATAACACCCCTTCCCCCCAGATGCGAACATGAATAGTCTTTTAAATATGCAGGTGGTCTGTGTGAGCGCCCGGACCGGCGCAGTTCAGGTGAGTCACTGAGCGGATCAGAGTTCACGGGATCAGGATTGGTGGGTGCTGGAGAGTGGGGTTGCTCTGGGACCTGATCAGGTGTCTGTGAATAGTCTCTACCACCGGGTTGGCTTGTAGTATAGTCATTGTCCAACAACCCGGTGGCATCGCTGGTCGGCAAGGCTGGCGTCTCTGGCGGACGGTCCCGGTCTACCGTCCGTTCCCCTCGCTCGGCCGGTGGTGACAGGCCCCTCAGATGGTCCCCGATCGGATTCTGGTGTGGCGACTGGAGATCAACAGGAGTCCATGGTTCAGCATTGGCATGACCACTCTGGCGCTTCCTTATCTGATCCAGATGTCTCCGCCAAACTCGCCCGTCCTCCAGTTGCACTTGGTACGATCTCGGACCGGTGATGGCCACGACTCTCCCGGGTACCCATAGCGGATCGCCGGCGTAGTTCCTGACAAACACTGGGTCCTGCAACACAAAATCTCTGACCCTGCTGTCAGACCCGATAGGAGTGTCAGGGCAATAATGGGGATGCAGCCTGTCTAACACCGTTCTCAGACGTCTGCCCATTAGGAGCTCGGCAGGAGACTTGTTTGTAACCGTACAGGGGGTCGTGTGTTGGCTCAAGAGAAAACGGGAGAGCTTAGAGTGCCAGTCCTCTTGATTGAATCTGGCCAACGCCTCCTTTGTTGACCTAACGGCTCTCTCTGCCAACCCGTTGCTGGCAGGATGAAAGGGGGCCGTTAAGATGTGCCAGATGCCCAGGTTGGTGACATACCGGCTGAATTCTGTAGATGTAAATTGTGGGCCATTGTCCGAGACTAGAGTGTCAGGCAGCCCGTGTGTTACAAATAGACGGGTCAGGGCTTGGGCAACTGCCCAGGTGGTGGTCGTGGGTAGTAGGGCCACATCGATCCACTTGGAATACGAATCCACGACCACCAAGAAGGTCTTGCCATGCATTGGCCCGGCCAAGTCAATGTG
The DNA here is from genome assembly GCF_049901715.1 of Pseudonaja textilis. Classification (NCBI taxonomy): domain Eukaryota; kingdom Metazoa; phylum Chordata; class Lepidosauria; order Squamata; family Elapidae; genus Pseudonaja; species Pseudonaja textilis. The sequence goes on from NC_141993.1 coordinate 87,929,041, forward strand.
CAGCCGTGACCACGGTGCATTGGCACTCTCCCACTTGGTTGGGGTGGTGATTGGTGGTGCTGGCCTGGATTCCTGACAGGGTTGGCAAGAGCTTACCCATTTGGCGATCTCGTCGTCCATGCCCGGCCACCAGACGTAACTTCGAGCCAACGCCTTCATCCGGACGATGCCTGGGTGACCCTCGTGCAGCGCCTTCAGGACAGGTGTGCGCAGGGAGCTTGGAATGACGACTCTGGTTCCCCACAACAGGCAGACCTGTAAACTGGAAAGCTCTTGCTGGCGGGTTTTAAATGGTGTGAATTCAGTTGTGAAATTAGTGACCGGCCACCCCCTCCGTACCCAGTCCAGAACCTGGGCGATTGTTTTGTCTTTTTTGGAGTGAAAGGCGATGTCGCCTGAGGTGACAGGTAGGTTGAGCTCGCTGACATCGAAGATGGCATGGACCGGAGCAGGGTCCTCTACAGGGGTTGGCAGCGGGCAGCGGCTGAGGGCGTCGGCGTGGCTTAGGGTTTTTTCCCGGCCGGTGAACGAGTTTGTACGAGTAGGCCGCCAGGAATAAGGTCCACCTTGTCATCCTGGGTGACAAGACTTGGGGTGTTTGTTTGTCCCCTGACAATAGCCCCAGAAGCGGCTTGTGGTCTGTGATGAGTTCGAATTTGTGACCAAAAAGAAATTCATGGAATTTTTTTACCGCAGCCACTGCGGCTAGGACCTCTTTATCAATTTGGCTATAATTATGCTCGGTTGGTGAAAAGGTTCTGGAAAAGAAAGCGATTGGTGCCTCGGAGCCGTTGGGGAGTCTGTGGCTTAAGACAGCCCCGATCCCGAAGGGGGATGCGTCTGCTGCTAAGACTAAAGGGAGGCGCTGGTCGAATTGGATTAGGACAGCGTCTGAGGTGAGCAGCGATTTGACTGCTTTAAAAGCATACTCCTCTTTGGGTCCCCAATGCCACGGTGCGTTTTTGTCTAGAAGTCTGTGTAACGGTTCGGCTACTGACGCTTTGTGGGGTAGGAACGAAGCGTAGAAATTTAATAAGCCTAGGAAAGCATGTAATTCAGACTTTGTGGAAGGCGTGGGTGCCTCGTGAATTGCTTTAACTTTAGATTCTACCGGGTGGATGCCAGAGGCGTCTATTCTATACCCAAGAAAGTCCACCTGTTTAGTGGCGATGGCACACTTCTCCCTTTTTAGCTTGAGGCCATGCTGTCTGAACTTGTCTAAAACCGCTCTGACTCTTTGGAAGAGTTGGGGCCTGTCCCTGGCTGAGACCAATATGTCATCAAAATAAGGAACCACGCCAGGGAGGCCTTGGAGTATTCATTCCATTAATGACTGAAAAATGCCTGGGGCAACACTAACACCAAACTGGAGACGCCTGCACCTGAACGCCCCTCTGTGAGTGACAATAGTTTGTAAATCGGCGGTTTGACTGTCAACAGGAAACTGCTGATAAGCCTGTGACATATCCAATTTGGCGAAAATGGTGCCAGGCTCAAATGTGTGGAGTAAGTGCTGGATTACCGGGACTGGGTAAGCGCTAACCTGTAGGTAGCGGTTAATTGTGGTCTTATAATCAGAACAAATTCTTAAACTGCCATCCTTCTTAAGGGGTGTGACAATTGGGGTTTCCCATTTAGCAAAATCCGTGGGCTCAATCACCCCGTTTGAGTAATTTGTCCAGTTCCGCGTCCAGTTTAGGGCGTAGCGCAAATGGTACTCTACGCGGTTTTAAACGGACGGGAACTGCTTGGGGTCCACTGAAAAAGAAATGGGTGTGCCATTGTAACACCCTAATTCGTTGCTGAACACATCAGCGTAGTCTGCAAATAGGGAGTCAATGTCTGAAGTTGAGACAGCATGGACTCCCGTTAAGCTAAGACCGAGATAGGTGAACCAATCCAACCCCAACAAGCTAGGGAGGGCACCGTCAACAACCACTAAAGGCAGATGGCCTTTAAAGGATTTGAATTTAACGAGGAACTTGCCTTTTCCGAGTACTGGAATATTCTTCCCTTGATAGTCCCTCAAGGTGAGGCGGCTCTTCTGGAGTTGGCTCCTAGACAGGCTGGGCCGGATTTTCTTAAGAGTGTTCCACGAGATGATCGAGAGCGCTGACCCGGTATCGACCTCCATGAGACAAGGTTTACCTTCTAAATGAATAGAAAGTGTGATTTTATTAAGAGTCAGAAAAGTGTGATTAGCTTGGTAGCAAGTATAACAGTTCTCTACTTGCCTTGGTGGCTCCGGAGGAGAGTAAGAGGACGCTGACCTTTGCGATGCCACGTGTGCTGCCTGGCAGGCTTGGGCGATGTGACCTTTTTTGTTGCAGTTGTTGCAGGTAGCGTTTCTGAACCTGCACGCCGTCCGGGCATGGGGACCCCCGCAGGACAGGCATAACAGGATGTGCTTTGGTGCATTGCTGTTCCCGTGCCTTGCCCCTACCTGTGATCGCCTCAAGGGTTTGAGACGATGAACTTTCGACTGTTCAATGGGGTCTTCTTCACTCACCGCTTCCTCAGAGTGAACAGTGGCAGAGCTGGGCTTGGGGGTGGTCCCTTGGATTTCAGCGGCTGACTGGGTCACTAGTTCTGCGGCTAAGGCTTCTTCAACCGCTTGGGAGAGGTTGAGGTCTTTTCTGGCCAGCAAACGCCTCTGTAGTTTTAAGTCTTTGACTCCACATACGAGTTGATCGAGTAACATGTCGCCCAGGTAATTTTTGAACTCGCAGTGGAGAGCTGCTGTCCTCAGGGCGGCCACGTATTGATTTATGGATTCCCCATCTGCTTGCTTCCTCATCCGGAAGGCAAAATGCCTCGCGATCTGCGAAGGTTTAGGGGAGTAATGATTTGAAAGTGTTTCCAGCAGCTCTGGCCATGGAACGCTCTTGGTTTCTCGTGGAGCAAGGAGGGCTGTTGCGGTATCGAAGACTGCAGCTCCGCAGTAGCTGAGGAAATATGACTTTATTCGGTGTTCCGCTGCGTCAGCCAGACCGATGGCATCAATATAGTGATTGAACCGGTTTCTATAAGAGTCCCACTTCTCTTCATCCGGTTTAAAAGGCGGAAATTCTGGGTTAGCGTTCATATTGGCGCCTAGTCAAGGGTAGACTGCCCTCTCTCTCTGGGTATACGAAGGCCCAATACGTGCTCACGTGAGCGCAGGCGGCTGTGGCTGCAGCGGTTCACCTGGCTCAATGACTTCAGCTCTGTGCTAGTGAGCGTTAGAGGCTCTTGCTGTAACGCTGTGACTATCAGCAATCATTTGAATCTCGCGCTCCCAGAAAGCGTTGGCGGATGTGTTGACAGAGATTCAAATTTCGCGCTCTCTGGGCGCGTAGGCGGCTGCGGACACAGCGCCGGGCTTCACTTGCGTTTCAAATTCAAACGACAGCAGTTTGAATTCCGCGCTCTTTTTCCTGAGCGGGGCGGCTGTAGCTTCAGCGCCTGACTTCACTCTCTCTCGCTGTAGCTTTCTATGCGAGCGGCTACAGACGCTTCACTTTCACTTAGCTAACTAGCGAACTGACCGAGCTCTCTGCTTCGCGGCTGCGGTTCAGTTGCCTATCGTGATTTCAGCTCAATGGAATGCTTCTGGTTAGTGATCCCATCCTCGTCGCCAGTATTATGGATTAAGGAATGAGAGACCAAACCAGAGCATTCACAAGTAAAGGCTTTATTCAACGGAATAAAGGGCTGTCGCGTCTGCATACTAACAAGCAGACATGCTCAGCGAACAGCAGCTGGCTCGACCTAGCAGCCGGCTTTTATAGCCGGCTGTCGAAGGGAGCCAGCCAATGGGAGCTGTAAACGCCCCTGCAGTATAGACGGACTTGGTTGGGAACTTTGGTCAGTTCCAAGGACATAACAGTTACGGCATTTAAAAGCATCTGAAACCAGGTCAGCCTAGTTATCAGGTAAATGAGGTGACCAAATGATGTGATAGCAGTGTTCCAATACATCGGGGTTTGCCACAAGGAAGAGGGAGACAAGCTATTCTCCAAAATACCCGAGGGCAGAACAAGAAGCTATGGATGGAAACTAATGAAGGAGAGATCCAATCTAGAATAAGGCGCTATTTCTCTACAGAATAATTAATCAGTGTAACAGCTGGCCTCCAGAAGTTGTGAATGCTCCAATAATAGAAGTTTTAAAGAAGGGACTGGAATGTCTGAAATGGTATAGGGTTTCCTGCCTGAGCAGTGGGTTGGACTAGTAGATCTCCAAGTCTTCTCTTCTCTTCTCTTCTCTTCTCTTCTCTTCTCTTCTCTTCTCTTCTCTTCTCTTCTCTTCTCTTCTCTTCTCTTCTCTATTCTATTCATCTTTCCAATATCTCATCTCTTCTCTTCTTTTCTCTTCTCTTCTCTTCTCTTTCTAAAAGAGTCATTTTAATCTAGTGGTTAAAGGACCATGCTAGAAAGCGAGTGTCAGGTTCTTAAGATTTTGAGCTGCCCTGAAAAATTGTTCTTCATCTGATGGGTTGTTACCTGAATGAAAATTGCCCAAATAAGCAGTACTATGCATATGAATTATTGAGCGAGCTGTAAAAAAAAGATCAACATCAAACCCTTTCAGACTACAAGGAACTTTAAGACACTACTGAGGACAGACATCATCTTCAATAGAGGAGAATGGCGGCCTGATGAACCTAAATTGCTCCCAGTGCTACCATTTGCTCAGTAGGAGTGAGTTGTAAAAATGTATTGAAGAACTTCCATGTGATGTATAACTCATGTAGATCCTGTGGAGGATGACCTTGTTAGTCAATAGGAGCCCCAACCCCCAAAAAGTCTGGTCACACCCTTTCAGGGAGTCTTAAGACACTGTTGAGAGTGTCAATGCAGGAGAACGATTGTTAAGAACCATGAGGAGATGGGGGAGGAGAAGGAATTGTAAGGAACGATATTGGGGAATTAAAAGAAAAGATACAAAAGATGGATGAGAAATTTAGGAACAGACAAGTAAAAATGAACAGAGACTGCATGTGCTAGAATGAAGAATGCAGAAGAGAAAAGGATGGAAGAGCCCCACCAAGCTAGTGCCTCTGCCCGACGCCTGTGCCGCTGCAGCATTTGGAGATGCCGCCGCGTTTGGAGGTGTGCGGGGATGGGGACGGTGAGGGCTCCTCCCTGCAACCAGAGCCTCGCTGGACCGCTTGAAGCAGAGTGTTTCCAGCACGGCTCTGGTTGCAGGGAGGAGCCCTCACCGGCCCCACATGGCTGTGCCAAATGCCACAGCGACGCTCCAAATGCTGTGGCAGCACAGGCAGAAAGGAAAGCAATGGTGGCAGAAGGTGTCCCAATAGGAAGTGCCACGCTGACACCGATGCCAACATCCATACCGCCGCATGCCCACTGGCCCAGCGTGCAGGTAGCACCATACCTGGGTCTTCAGCAAAAGTACTTGGCGAGAGTAGGGAGGTTGGTGGCAAGGCATGGTGGCTGCCTGCAGGGCGCCTCTAATGACAAGCCCCCCCCCCACTCTCTTCCCCCCATTTCACATGTTTTCAAATAGGCCTAAATTTAGGGGGAGGGGCTTAATTTCATTTTATGCCTGTAAAACATACTGGGACTTCCTTTTGGGGGCGCGGGTGTATTGTTGGAGAAACACGGTCCCACTATCATGGACGGAGGCAGGGGTGGGATTCTACTAGTTTGGATCGGTTCTATAGAACCGGCTGTTAGTTTGGAGAACCAGTAAAGCAGGCCTCTGGCTGGCCCCGCCCCTCTCCACCTGCTTCTCTGCTATCTGCCCCGTCAGTCCCAATCGCACATGCTCAACCTCCCTGCAGCCTGCTTGCCAAGCCAGCCATTGCTGCCTGCCTTTTGCTGCGGTCCTGCCTGAACTGATTATCTCCTTGGGTGAGTGCAAGACCCGGTCGCCTTCCCCGCCACTTGCCTTTTGTTTTGCCCCTTCCCTCCCACCACTTGTAAGGCCCAGCCCTCCCTGTACCTCCCCCCACTGCTCCACCTCCCCTCACTGACCCAGGCCTTGCAATGCCTCCCCTCACTGATCTGGGGCCTCCCCTTGCCCATCCGGGGCTTCCCCTCACAATCCAGGGCCTCCCCTTGTCAACCAGGGCCTTGCAATGCCTCCCCTCGCTGATCCAGGACCTCCCCTTGCAGGACCTCCCCTTGCAATGCCTCCCCTCGCCAACCCAGGCATTGCAATGGCTCCTCTCAGCAATCTGGGGCCTCCGCTTGCTGAACCGGGACCTTTGCGCTCAGGGTGATGCAGCGATGGTAGTAGCAGCCGGAGCATGCCACGGCCGTTCTCTGCCTCTGCTGCGCTGGGGCTGAGAGGGGCGGCGCACGTGATCCCCATAGCTACTGAGAGCTCCTTGGGGCTGCTTGCCTTCGGTAGCTGCCGAATCTGCGCAGCACTGCCGCCGGATGAAGGGCGCAGCCCCGGGGTTCCCACCTCCCTTTCGGAGTGACGTCCCCGACTCCGCCGCCCAAGAGAAGCAAGCGGCAGTGGAGGTGATCCAAAAAGTGGGGGGAAGGGACTCCCGGGGCTCCTCAATTTCTTCTTCTCCCGCCACCCGCTCGTGTGTGTGTGTGTGTGTGTGTGTGATGAGAGAGAGTTTGGTGTGTGTGTGTGTGTGTGTGAGACAGAGAGAGATAAAGATAAGGAAGGGAAGGAAGGAAGGGCAAGAAAGAGGAAGGGAGAGAAAAAGAGCAAGAAAGAAAGAGGAAGGGGAGGAGGAAAGAAAGAGCAAGCAAGAAAGAAAAAGTGAGAGAGAAAGGAAGTGAAAGAAAGAAAGGGGTGGAAGGAAGGGGCAGAAAGAAAAAGAAAAAAGAGGGAGGGGAGAGAAGGAGAAAGAGAGGGGGGACAGAGAAAGAGAGAGGGAAAGAGAGGGGGGAAAGAGAAAGAGAGAGGGGGAAAGAGAGGGAAAGAGAGAATCCCACCCCTGAATACTTGTTTTTAATTTAAAAAGTTAAAATGTTGTGGAGCAAGTCATCAGCCTGTAGCATCATCCACAAGGAAAACCTTTGAATGCTATTTCAGTCACATAAGTGTTTGTAGGAAAAACAGACTTCCAGCTGGGCACTGCATTGATGTTGAGCTGAGGAGCGGATCGCCGCTCTGAAAGGATCAGATTTTCGCTGTTTGGTGGCTTCCAGGAGCATGTTGGACCTTGGACGGGTAGATAGACGAAAGGGGAAGACCTGGAGATCTCGGGGAGGTGCCTCGATCCCAGAGATTACAAGAGAATCCCCTGAAAACCAGCAGCAGAAGAGGGAGATCGTACAGATCGGAACTGTTAAGTTTGAGCAATGAGAGGCTGAACCAGAGCATGAGTGCAACAATACTTTATTTTACAATAAAGGGCTGACCGTGCTTGCCACGCCTGGAACTGGCTCGCAGCAATCAGCAACTGGTTGGACCCCGCAGCCTGCTTTTATAGCTGGCTGCTGGAGAGAACCAACCAATGGGAATGGGGGAATAACGCCCACACAAAGTGAGTGGACCTGAGTGAGAACTCCTAGAGTTCTCAGGACATAACACCCCTTCCCCCCAGATGCGAACATGCATAGTCCCTGAGGTAGACGGGGGGTTTGTGTTGGCGCCTGGAACGGCGCAGCTCGGGAACATTGTCTGTCTGTTCGGTATCAGTCTGTGACGGTTGAGCCGGCATAGTGTCGCCAACGCTCCCTCCGGACTGGGCATCCTCGGAAACCACCGGGTTGGTTACTGGGGTCGAGCTCTCGTGGGTTGGATCAGGCTGGTCAACTCTCTGGGCGCTGTTGTCCGAGTTTGGGTTGACCGGAGCGACCGCTGGTGCAGACTGGTCGTTGGGTGCGATGTGGCTGGGCGACGGATGTGGTGGTTCCTCTTCGACTGGAGACTCTGGATTCTTGTTGGCAAGGGTGCTGGGGCGCCTTCTAAGCTGGTCTATGTGTCTCCTCCAGGCGCGACCATCCTCCAGCCTGACCCTATACGATCTCGGCCCGGTGACGGCGATGACCTCGCCTGGAATCCAAAGTGGGTCCCCAGCAAAATTCCTTGCGAATACTGGCTCCTGTAACATAAAATGTCTAACCCCCGAAGTAGAAGCGAGGGGAGAGTCAGGGCAGTATTGAGGGTGAAGTCTGTCCAATACAGTCCTCAGGCGCCGGCCCATCAGAAGTTCCGCAGGTGACTTATTGGTGACTGTACAGGGGGTTGAGTGCTGGCTCATCAGGAACCGTGCGAGTTTGTGGTGCCAGTCATCCCTGCCAAACCTAGCGAGGGCCTCTTTGGTGGTCCTGACGGCCCTTTCAGCCAACCCATTACTGGCAGGGTGAAATGGGGCTGTGAAAATGTGGCGAATGCCCAGGTTGGCAGCAAAACGGCTGAATTCTACTGATGCGAACTGTGGGCCATTATCGGAGACAATGGAGTCGGGTAGTCCATGTGTAACGAACAGGCGCGTTAACACGTTGGTGATTGCTAGTGTGGTGGTCGTGGATAGCTGTGCCACGTCTATCCATTTGGAATAAGCGCCCACGACCACTAGGAACATCTTTCCATGCACAGGGCCAGCCAGATCGATATGGATTCTAGACCAAGGGCGCTGGCGCTCCCATCTGGTAGGGGTGGCGATGGGGGAGCAGGACGGGATTCCTGGCAAATGCTGCAGGAACTTACCCAATTGACAATGTCCTCGCCTAGACCCGCCACCACACGTAGCTGCGTGCTAATGACTTCATTCTCACGATGCCGGGTGTCCCTCGTGCAACGCCTCCAGGACTCGGGTACGCAGCGAGGTTGGAATGACCACTCGAGTGCCCCACAGTAGACAACCCTGCAAACTGGACAGCTCCTGCATGCGAGTCTTAAAGGGTGCGAATTTGTTATCAACGTTGCCTCCCAGCCACCCCCTCCTCACCCAGTCGAGCACCTGGGCGAGCGCTTGGTCTGCCTTGGTTTTAGCGGCGATGTCAAGGGCGGTGATGGGCAGGTCCAACTGGGTGATTTCGAAAATGGCGTTGACAGGAGCTGGGTCTTCAGCCGGAGCGGGTAAGGGGCAGCGACTGAGAGCGTCGGCGTGGGATAGAGTTTTGCCCGGGCGGTGAATAAGTTTGTATGAGTAGGCCGCTAGGAAAAGTGTCCACCTAGTCATCCTAGGGGAAAGGACTTGAGGTGTCTGTTTGTCGCCGGCCAGTAGGCCCAGGAGGGGCTTATGGTCGGTGACCAGTTCGAAGAAGTGGCCAAAAAGGAATTCGTGAAACTTTTTCACGGCCGCAAAAGCTGCTAGGGCTTCCTTGTCTATTTGGCTGTAGTTTCGCTCCGTGGCCGAGAGCGTCCTGGAGAAAAAGGCGATGGGGGCCTCGGCGCCATTGGGGAGTCTGTGACTAAGGACCGCCCCAATTCCAAAAGGGGATGCGTCTGCTGCCAGTACTAAAGGAAGGTTGGGGTCGAATTGGATGAGCACTGCCTCTGACGTAAGTAGTGATTTGACGGCGTTAAACGCCTGGTCTTCTTTGTGCCCCCAGTGCCACGGTGACTTTTTGTCTAGTAATCTGTGTAGGGGTTCGGCTACTGAGGCTTTATGGGGCAAGAAGTATGCATAAAAGTTCAGCAGCCCCAAGAAAGCTTGTAGCTCCGTTTTGGAGGTTGGTGTGGGAGCTTCGTGGATTGCCCTAACCTTGGACTCCAGGGGGTGAATGCCAGAGGCGTCAATTTTATAGCCCAGAAAGTCCACCTGTCTAGTGGCAATGGCGCATTTTTCTTTTTTTAACTTGAGGCCATGCTGTCTGAACCTCTCTAACACTGCTCGCACTCTCTGGAAGAGTTGGGGTCTGTCCCTGGCCGAGACCAAGATGTCGTCAAGTAGGGTACTACACCAGGGAGGCCCTGTAAAATCCGCTCCATGAGGGATTGAAAATACCCGGGCAACACTTACGCCAAATTGGAGACGCTTGCATCGAAGGCACCCCTGTGAGTGACGATGGTCTGAAGTTCCACTGTTTGGTTATCAACAGGGAACTGCTGATATGCTTGAGACATGTCCAATTTAGCAAAAATACTGCCCGGCTCGAATGTGTGTAATAAGTGCTGAATGACGGGCACAGGGTAGGCGCTAACTTGTAAATATTTATTGATTGTTGTCTTGTAGTCCGAGCAAATTCTCAGGCTACCATCTTTTTAAGGGGTGTGACAATGGGCGTCTCCCACTTGGCGAAATCTGTTGGCTCAATGACCCCTTGTTTTAGTAGTTTATCCAATTCAGCGTCTAGTTTTGGTCGAATAGCAAATGGAACTCTACGTGGTTTTAATCTGATTGGGACTGCCTGGGGTCAACGGTGAACGAGATGGGGGTTCCATTATAACACCCCAGCTCCTCGCTGAACACATCTGCGTAGTCAGCGAATAAGGAGTCAGTGTCTGAGGTTGAGACAGCATGGACTCCTGTTAGCCCTAGGCCGAGGTGGGGAAACCAATCGAGCCCCAATAAGGTGGGTAGATTGCCGTTAACTACCACTAGAGGTAGGTGGCCTTTAAAAGCTCTAAAACTGACAAAGAACTTGCCTCTGCCGATCACGGGAATGGCCTTCCCCTGGTAGTCCTTCAGACCGAACTGGCATCTCTGAAGCCGGGTAGTAGATAGGCTGGGATGGAGTCTCTTGAGGGTGCTCCACGAGATTATTGAGAGCGCTGACCCTGTGTCAACCTCCATGTGGCACGGTTTACCTTCTAGGGAAACGGAGAGAGAAATTTTACTAACAGTGTGGCAAGTACGCCTGGCAAGGCGGTGCGTGCAACAGTTTAATACTTGCCTCTGTGGTCCCGAGTGCGAGGACGGGGGTCTGTGTGCAGTGCTTTGAGGGGCTTGGCAGACTCTCACGGTGTGCCCCTCTTATGGCAGTTGTTGCAAGTGGCTCCTTTAAACTTGCAGGTGGCCCTTTGATGCGATCCCCACAGGCTAGGCACAGTGTGATGTGCTTGGGTGGACCGGTGTATTCTTGTTTGGCCCCTACCTGCGACCGTCTGTCGTTGGCGAGGCGGTGGACGCCGTTTCATCGTTGTGGGTTTCCTCCGCTCCACCTCTTCGGAATGGACTGGGAACGATGCCAACTTGGCACTTGGGCCCTGAATTTCGGTGGCTGAGTTCGTTGCTAGCTCAGCTGCTAGGGCCTCCTCGACCGCTTGCGCGAGGTTGAGGTCTTTTTGCTAGCAGGCGCCTCTGTAGGTTGAGATCCTTGACCCCACAAACTAATTGATCGAGGAGCATGTCCTCCAGGTATGTTCCAAACCCGCAGTGCAGGGCTGCTGTTCTGAGGGCGGCCATATATTGATTGATGGTCTCCTTACTTGATTGCTTCCTCATACGGAACGTGAACCTCCTGGCGATTTGTGAAGGCCTGGGAGCGTAGTGGTTAGTGAGGATCTCAAGCAACTCGGACCACGGAACGTTTTTCAATTCTCTCGGCGCCACGAGTGCTGCGGCGGTATCGTAAACGGTGGCTCCGCAGTAGATTAGGAAATAGGATTTTTCCGATGCTCTCCGCATCCGCCAGGCCGACCGCATCTATGTAATGATTGAAGCGGTTCTTATACGATTCCCACTTCTCTTCGTCTGGTTTAAACGCCGGAATACTGGGTTGGAACTCATGGTGCTGGAACGGCTGGGCTACCTGCGGAAAAGATCTCTCTGGGACAACGGGCGCTCGTGAGTTACTAGTGATATCAGCTCTGGAGAGGTTTTTTGCTACCCTCTCTTTTTCTCTCTGGGTTACCACGTTGGCTGCTAGCCGTTGGAGGTGTCTTGATTCGCGCCAAAAGTGGGCGTTAGTGACTTCCTACAGCGCTGTGCTGTGTCTCCTACTGGCTCGAAATTCAAATGACACCCGCTTGAATTTCGCGCCAAATACAGAGCGGCTGCGCTCGCAGCGCTTCACTTTCCCGTAGCGGGCTAACAAGCGGCTACAGACGCTTCTAACTTTTTGAACCAGACCGCTTTCTCTGGCTGCGGATCAGCGTTTGCTCTTTTGATCGCTCGTTTTGTTGGCTGACCGCTCTCTCTGGCTGCGGATCAGCATTTCCTTATCGCCAGCCGATCGCTCTCTGGGCTGCGGATCGGTGGCTAGTGACTCAGCGGTTGCATGGTGCTTCTGGTAGCCATCCCATCCTCGTCGCCAGTGTTAAGTTTGAGCAATGAGAGGCTGAACCAGAGCATGAGTGCAACAATACTTTATTTTACAATAAAGGGCTGACCGTGCTTGCCACACCTGGAACTGGCTCGCAGCAATCAGCAACTGGTTGGACCCCGCAGCCTGCTTTTATAGCTGGCTGCTGGAGAGAACCAACCAATGGGAATGGGGGAATAACGCCCACACAAAGTGAGTGGACCTGAGTGAGAACTCCTAGAGTTCTCAGGACATAACAGGAACCATAGACGTTGGCAGCCCAGCAGCTTAAAGAAGAAGGAAGGAAGCAAAGAGTGGAGAAGGAAGGAAGCAAAGACTGGCAATTTTTGATCCAACAAATTTATAACATGAACTTAGGCACTAACTTTGAAAATATTATAATTACAATTTATTCTACACAAAAGGCAAACATTATGGTAAATGGGGAATATACCCGGACATTAAAGATAGAGAAAGGAGTCAGACAGGGGTGCCCATTATCACCCTTGCTCTTCACACTATCCTTGGAAATATTATTAACATGAATCAGACAGAATCCAGAAATAAAGGAGTTAAAGATCAAGAAAGAAGAATACAAATTGCAATCATTTGATATGGTTTTATTGTTGAAGACCCAATAGAAAGAGGACAAGAATTAATGAAGGAATTAGAATGATTCGGAACTGTCACGGGACTTAAAATCAATAGAAAGAAATCAAAATTAATAACTAAAAATTTAACAGAAAAACAGATTTAGAGAAGGAAATGGGACTACAAGTGACAAAGAAAATTAAATATTTAGGCATATGGTTGATGGCACATTGTAAGACATTAATAGAGAACAATTATAATAAACTACTACAACAGGTTAAAAAAGATTTAGAATTATGGGTTAAACTACAACTTTCTTTACTAGGAAGGATTGCCGCTATCAAAATGATGATTCTCCCCAAATTTATATATCTATTTCAGACAATACCAATTAGAATAGAGAAAAAGTGTTTTGTGGAACTTAATAGGACAATAGCAAAATTTATCTGGCCAGGGAAAAAAAACCTAGAATAAACCAAAAGGCAATACAAGATACGAAGAGCAGGGGTGGTATGGCACTCCCGAATTGGGAATTACATTGTAACGCAGCTTCTCTAGTATGGTTGAAAGAATGGGTGAACTTATCTAATAAAAGAATATTAGTATTGAAAGGCCACGACCTACAGAGGGCCTGCATGCCTTTCTGTGGGATACTGAGACCACCAAACAGAAATACTTTCATAGACATCTAATTAGAGATGCTTTACTGTTTAATTGGATTAAAATTAGGAAAAACACTTTATAAAGATTCCAAGCTGGATATCAACAATTGAAGTGATGATTCATCCCAATAATCTGGATATGAATAAGATGTTAAAATATAAAGATTTATTAGACACACAAGGAAATTTGAAATCTTGGCAGGACCTACAGGAACAAGGGCCACAAATTGATCGGTGGGCATATCTCCAAGTGCAGAATAGGTATAGACAAGATAAGAAAGAATAGGGAATTGATACGAAACTACATCAATTAGAATTTTATTAGGCCCAGACAAAAAAAAACATAACAAAATTTTATAATTATCTATTGGAGATAGAATCAGAGGAAGAAATAGTCTAGGGTAATATGATAGCTTGGAGTCAAAACATAGGCTGTCATATTACTTTAATAGAATGGGAGAACCTCTGGAATAGAAACAATAAAGTTACAATATTGGCAGCATACAAGGAAAATGCCTATAAAATGTTCTACTGATGGCACCTCCCCACTTCGAGATTGGCAAGGATGTATCCCAACATGAGTCTGAATTTCTGGAAATGCAAAAAAAAAAAAGGGGGAGGAGGAACATACTACCACATGTGAAAAGGGATTCTGCAAAGAATCCCCAAAATATTGGCTGAGAATTAAAAAATGGTTGGAAGAAATTAGGAAGGAACAAACTGAATTAAAACCAGAATTATTCTTATTAGGGAAGTTTAGGAAAAAAATGGGAAAAAAGTTAAATACATAATATTACATATATTGATACAGCAGCCAGACTGGCCTTTGCTCAATGTTGGAAACAGGCCTTCACTCCACCAGAAGAATTGATAATTCAAAATATAATGAGTTGTGCAGAAATGGATAAATTAACCCTAGCCCTAAAAGACAAAGAATCACCAGAATATTACAAGATTTGGGACTGTTGGTATGAATGGATTGAGTGAAGACAGACTATATAATAAATGGTATAGGAAGATTAGTAGTAGCTGTAGTAAATATATATTCACATTAGATATCAATTATAAATATTGCACAAAACAACGTTACAAACAGGAAATCACAAACTGTCGATGTTGAAAAGTTTTTAATTTTTTTCTTTGTGTTGTTCATGTTGTTTTAACTGTAAAATTAATAAAGTTTATTTTAAAAAAGGACTGCAGAGACACCTCCTCGCTAAAGGTGATCTCATGCTTAAAATGGCTATAGAAGAATCTCAAGCCGCTGAGCTGTCAATGCTCTCAGCAGCAGAGATTCAAGGAGATCCTGTCAGCCCAGTAGCTCAGCTGTTCACTATGACGAAGCCTTCCCTGAAGAAAACTCTGACGAAGCTGGTGACATCAATCGCCTCAGACAGCCAAAAGCCACTCAGAGAAAAAACTGGTCTGCCACCAACCAGCCCCCATGGTCTCAGCTCATCTGCCTGAGCTGTGGGGGAAATCACCTCAGGGCATCCTGCAAGTTCAGAAATGCCATTTGCTTAAAATGCCCAAAAAAGGTCATTTGGCCAGATTTTGTCAGGCTGGGAAAACTTTCAACCAGCCTCAACAGCAATTTCCTCAATCTACATAACATTTCCAGGAGCAAGTAGAAGACTGCTTCACATGCTACCAAGCTAAGTCACTAAACAAAAATTCTAACAAAATAAGTGTCATTATTTCTTAGAAGGTAAACCTTGCAAGATGGGGGTAGACACTGGCTCAGCACTCTCCCATCATCTCATGGAGCACCTTGAAGTGAATCCTCCCTCACATGGGGAAGAAGAGACTTCAAGACTGCCATCTAACTCTGCGAGATTACCAAGGCAGACCTATTCCTGTCATCAGGAAAGGCAAGTTTTCAATTCATTTTCAAAAATTGAATAGTCGCTTCCCTTTAGTTGTAGTGGATAGGGCCCTTCCAAGTCTGCTGGGGTTAGACTGGTTCCCTGTCCTTGGTCTTCATATAGGAGGCATTTACTCTATTAACAACCAGAAGGTGGATGCCTTATTTAATGACTACGCTGATGTATTCAGCGAAGGCCTTGGGTGTTGTGTGGGAACCCCAATTTCATTCAGTTTAGACCCCCTAGCTGTTCCAATTCACATGAAGCCTCGCAGAGTGCCTTTTGTTATCCCTCCCAAGCTGAACAAGGAATTGGATAAGCTAATTGCCCAGGGAAATTTAGAACCTGTGGACTTTTCAAAATGGGAAACACCTATTGTCACGCCTCTCAAGAAAGATGACAGCCTGAGAATTTGCGCTGATTATAAGTGCTCAATCAATAAATATTTGCAAATCAGCGCATACCCAGTCCCAGTGATCTAGCATCTATTGCATTTGAACCAGGGACCATTTTTGCAAAATTAGATATCTCTCAAGCATATTAGCAGCTCCCTGTGGATGACACAGCTGTTGAGTTACAGACCATCGTAACTCACAGGGGTGCTTTCAGATGTAAGCACCTCCAATTTGGGGTCAGTGTTGCCCCAGGGATTTTTCAGTTGTTAATGGAGAGGTTATCACAAAGTTTACCTGGCGTGATACCTTATTTCAATGACATATTAATTTCTGCCTTAAACATATCTCAACTAATTAAAAGAGCTCGAAAGGTTCTTGATTGTTTCAAAAAAGCAGGCCTCAAATTAAAAAAAGAAAAGTGCACCATTGCCACACAGGTAGAATTCCTTGGTTACAAAATTGACGCTTCTGGCATCCACTCAATAGAATCGAAAGTACATGCAATCGACGATGCCCCAACCCCAACAAACAAGACAGAACTTCAGTCTTTTCTGGGACTGCTTAATTTTTATGCCTCCTTTTTGTCCCACAAGGCTTCTGTCGCAGAGCCACTTCATAGACTCTTAGATAAACAAGCCAGATGGCATTGGTGCCCCAAAGAAGCCTTCGCTTTCAGATTCTGTCTTGATCCAATTTAACAAGGATCTCCCTTTAGTCCTGGTTTCAGATGCTTCACCTTTTGGCATTGGTGCTGTATTAAGCCACAGGCTGTCCAATGGCTATGGGGCACCAACTGCCCTTTTCTCCAGAATATTTTCTCAAACTGAACATAACTATAGACAAATAGACAAAGAGGCTTTAGCTGCAGTTGCTTTATAGGGAAGAAGTTTCATGAATTCCTTTATGGTCACCATTTCAAACTTATCACTGACCATAAACCCCTTTTGGGACTCCTTTCAGGCAACAGGCAAACACCTCAGATTTTGTCCCCGAGGATGACAGATAGACTTTGTTTCTAGCAGCTTACTCCTACACATTATCACATCGAGCTGGGAAGCACCTTAGCCATGCTGATGCTCTCAGTCATTGCTCCCTACCTGCCCCAGTGGAAGACCCAGCACCAACTAATGCTATGTTCCAGATTGAAGACCTCAACCTACCCTTCACATCCTTGGACATTGCTGCTCACTCTGCCAAGGACTAGGTAATATCTCAAATCCTTGACTGGGTAGGAAGCGGGTGGCCTAAAGGCCCCTTTTCACCTGATTTATTGCCTTTTAAAATTCGCCAGCAAGAATTGTCATCCCTACATGGCTGCCTGCTATGGGGTCATTCCATCACAGCTGTAGACTCCTGTTTTAAAGGTACTTCATGAAGGACATCCTGGGATAGTCAGGATGAAAGCTTTTGCACGCAGTTATGTGTGGTGGCCAGGCATGGATGCCCAGATTACTAGCTGGGTTAATACATGCCAACCATGCCAGGTCACCAGACCAGTCCCTCCTGCAGCCACCCCAGAAAAATGGGCAAGGTCTGGGTCACCTTGGTCTAGGCTTCATATTGTTTTGGTAGGCCCCTTCCAGGGGTGAACATTCTTGGTGATAGTGGATTCCTTCTCAAAGTGGGTAGAATTGGCCTTAATGCCCACCACCACTTCTGAAACAGTAGTAAAGGTCCTTTTACGAATCTTCGCTACCCATGGCCTACCAGACACCATAGTATCTGATAATGTCCCACAATTTACATCCTATGTAAATCATCCTATGTACATCCTAAGCAGCCCGCCCCCCACCGGGCAGAACCCTTCCCGCTCCTCGGCAGGAAGATGCTCCCGCCTGCAAACTTTGCCTGTGCAAAGTTTAAGCCTGGAAGCCCCAAAACCCGAGCAACTTCCCAGCAACTTGCAGCTTGCTTTTTCCTCTCGGGCGCTCGTGCCTGGCCCTGAGCTGCGTGGTGGAGGGGGAGCCCGAAGCGCTGCCGGGTCGCCTCCTCCAAGCATCCTGCCCACCCGCTGGGCGGAACCCTTCCTGCTCCTTGGCGGGAAGACGCTCCCGCCAGCAAACTTTGCCTTTGCAAAGTTTAAACCTGGAAGCCCCGGATACCCGAGCAAATTCCCAGCAACTTTCGGCTTCCTTTTAACTCGCGGGTGCTCGTGCCTGGCCCCGAGCTGCGCGGCGGAGAAGCCCAGCGGGCGGGCAGGCTACTTGCAGGAGGCGACCCGGCGGCACTCCGGGCTTCCCCTCCGCCGCGCGGCTCGGGGCCAGGTGTGAGCGCCCATGAGGAAAAAGGAAGCTGCAAGTTGCTGGGAAGTTGCTCGGGTTTCTGGGGTTTCCAAGGTTAAACTTTGCACAGGCAAAGTTTGCAGGCGGGAGCATCTTCCCGCCGAGGAGCGGAAGGGTTCTGCCTGGCGGGCGGGCGGGCTGCTTGGAGAAGGCGAGCCGGCAGCACTCCGAGTTTCCCCTCTGCCACGCGGCTCGGGGCCAGGCGCGAGCGCCCGTGAGGAAAAAGGAAGCCGTAAGTTGCTGGGAAGTTGCTCGGGTGCTGGGAGCAAGCTTTTAAAGTGCCACCCAAGCAGGACCGCCGAGCCGGGAAACGGGGCACTAAGGCAGGGCAAGGCTCCACCAGCAGCGGCCTAGCTTTAGGTGGCTCCAAGCAGCCCGCCCGCCAGGCGGAACCCTTCCTGCTCCTCGGCGGGAAGACGCTCCCGCCTGCAAACTTTGCCTTTGCAAAGTTTAAGCCTGGAAGCCCCGGAAAAAAAAAGGGGATCGGCGGGGACTCACCTTTGGAGAGGTCACACTCGAAGGTGATTTCAAATTCCCAGCCGAGGCCTTTGCAAAGTTCTTCTTTTATTTCCTACCCCGAGAGTGCTCCGCACTGTTTTGCAGCTTTGGGGGGCACACGGCGCAGGGCAATACGCCATGGCCAGCAATTTTTTTTCAGGGGCAGGCCGGATTGGACAGACCAACGGGCCGGATATGGCCCACGGGCCGTAGTTTGCCCACCCCTGAGCTATGGTCATCCCTATCTTCAGAAAAGGTGACCCCAGCCTGCTTGAAAACTACAGACCAATCTCACTGTGTTGTGTCACGTGCAAAAACATGGAATCATTCATTAAGCAAACCATCACCCTCCATTTAGAGTTAAACAACCTACTCTCCAAAAAACAATTTGGTTTCAGGAAAAAATTGTCCTGCAACCTACAACTCCTACACTGCAAAAACATATGGACTACTCTACTCAATCAGGGTAAAGCAATAGCCGCAATTTACATAGACTTCTACAAAGCCTTTGATTCAGTGGTATCCTCACTGTATATCGGACATTAATACAATTGAGCAAGTCCAGGAGTATTTCATGAGAAGAGTACTACACTCCTCTGCTCGCAACAGAATACCCTTATCACCAGACTTGAAATTTAGGGCTTGGACAATCTTGAACTACACCGCCTACGGTGGGACTTAAGCGTAGTACACAAAATTATCTGCTACAATGTCGTATCAGTCAATGACAATTTCAGCTTCAACCACAACAATACAAGAGCACACAACAGATACAAACTCAATGTTAACCGTTCCAAACTTGATTGCAGAAAGTACGACTTCAGAAAAAGAGTGGTCAATGCCTGGAATGCACTACCTGACTGTAGTTACATCCTCTAACCCCACTCCTTTAACCTCAAACTAACCACTATTGACCTGACCCCATTCCTAAGAGGTCTGTGAGGGGCGTGCATAAGTGCACTATCCTGCCTCCCATCCCTGTCCTATTGTCCCCATTTAATAGTACCGATTTTCTGTATTCTTACTCATGTTTCTACTTATACCTATTGTTTTGTAAGCGATTGACAAATAAATAAAATAAAATAAAGTCCTGATGCTGGGATTTCAAGAGTAAATATGAGACATAATCCTGGACTAGATAATATCTCTTTGTGCCAACAAGAATTTTCTGTATATTTGGGCAGATTTCATGGTCATAAGGGAGACCACGATTGTCATCATGATTTTCAAATAATGCTGGCATACTATCGTGTTAATAAGGACATACTGAGTCATAAAGCCCTAGACTTTTTAAAAAATATCTCTATATATATTTTGAGTGACGCATGGTCAGAGAACCTCCTCCTGTGGATTAATGTAACTTGTTGGCACAATGCCAGTGACGTTCAACCTAATAATTAAAACTTGTCTTGCTATTCATTCCCATCAAGGATTACATAAAACAGGAGGAAGAGCAAAAAGCATCAGACAAAAGGGTACAACCATCTCCAAATCTACTAGGAAGCATCAAAGAAAAAGAACTAGCAGGACAATGATGATGATAAGGGCAATATTTTTTTTTTTGCTGTTTGTTCTGTTGATTCTCTTCTTCCTGAGACAATTTTGGATCCGAAGACATTTGCCTCCCGGTCCTTTGGCTCTGCCAGTCATTGGGACATACATGGCAGGTGGGCTGTGGTTCCGTGAAGATTACTTACTTAAGGTATTTAATTCTAACCAGTAGTAATCATGATAATTCTCAATTGTTTCCTTTATACCAAAATTATGGTATAATTCATTATGCCGCAATATTCAACTAATGCTGAAGGTTCTTTTTCAAGAGGCAACAGGACTTTCTGGTTTTTCTTTGAAGATGTTTCATTTCTCATCCAAGAAATTTCTTCAGCTCAGATTCTTGGATGAGAACAAAACGACTTCAAAGAAAAACCAGAGAGTCTTGTTGCCTCTTGAAAAGGAATCTGTGGGATCACCATGACCTGGATGACTGAGAATGACTTGTTTATAGTTGCTTCACTGAGAACAATGTAAAATAATGGGGCTGAATTTTTAGAAGGCAGATTCTAGTTCAATCTTACCAATAAATGTTTGATGATGGGACCAATCTTCAGAGAGAGGATGTAGGTAGAAATTTGATAAGTGAAAAAAATAGGCAAAACAAAAATAAATAAAAGGATATCCATTCTTAGGAAAATAATTCTTAAATTCAGAAAGATATTAATGGAAAGAATCTTAGAGAGGTAAAAAAGAATTCTAGAGATAGAATTACATATGGTGAAAAGTCTTAGAATTCAGGATTTAGGAGCACCTGTAATGACATATAGTATTAAATGGGAATAATCCATGTATTTGATTGTAACATTTCTCATTTTTGATTCACGTGACAGCTTGCAAAACAATATGGAAATATATACAGCTTGTGGTATGGGCAACAACTTACGATAGTTCTGTTTGGATTCAAATCTGTGAAAGAAGGAATGACCAACTTCCCAGAAGAATTCTTGTATCGAATGGAGGGTTCTTTCTTGAATGATTTAGGGAAAGGAAGGGGTAAGTGCAAATTGTAAGAAATTCTACCTTAATAACCATCAAACTCTTCCAATCTGTGGTAATATTGTGCATAGCACAGGAAAAAAAAGAGCAAGATGTAGTAAACAAAATGATTTACAGGAATGAAACAAGAAAAAGAAATATTGCTTAATTCACTTTACACCAAAATATTATACACGTCCATAGTTTTCTGTCTGGATTATTACATTCATATATTGATTTAGACATTGCCTTTTTCATTAAACATTTATCTCTTTTTTGTTTGAGGATCTCATCAACTTCATCCAACTACATGTTTCTGCATCTTCCCCTTTCTCTGGATCTCTTTCCTCTTCTTTCATACATTATTTCTGTTTTTGCAAATTTGATTTTTACTCATTCCTTCCATTTAAGCAATACACCTAAATGGTGCCGTTTCTTATTGACTGGCCACAAAAACATATATATTCAATTCAATTCATTGATCACCCATCCGTTAAACAATTTGAGAAGTGCTCTGATGCAGAATGGGAAATATTTAATTTTGTTGCATAGGATACTTCAGACAAACATAATTCTAAGGTATTGTTGGAAGAATTATCCTTCTGGGCTCAGCTCCAAGTGAGGAAGAAGACACTGGAAATATGGAGGCTGTTTGAGAAGATGGCTTAATGGTGGACAGGAACACATGCCTTGGACCTCCAAAGTAAAAAGGATGATCACATGCTCCAAGGTGAAAAGAGAAGATCAAGAAGAATGCTGATATGCTGAGAGTGCCTGTTTTTGTTGGATTTGAAGTTGAGCTTGTATTCTGAATGGTTGACAGACTCCCATGTGGCCACGCAGGGGCAACTCTGTAGGCTGTCCTGAGTTCCAGGCTTGGTTGAGCCTTGATGGATGATGATGCACTGAAAGGGCTTTTGACAATAGCTATAGCTTTATCTGGAGATCTTTGTTATATAAACTATTCTGGCCCAGGCCTTCTGAGGTGAGTTTCTGCTTCTGAATTTCCACTCTTTTTAGAGGAAATATTCTGCCTTTTTAATATTTCCTAGGATATTTCAATTTTCTATGAGAGGGATGGGTGCTAACTTCATACAATATCAAGTTTCAGTATTTTCTATATACAAGAATTAGGTGTAGTTGGATTTTTTCCAAGCTTCTAAAAGATCTAAAATGTGAATAATATCTGCAATTTTAATCATGTTATCCAAAACCAAAGTTAAATATTATTCACATTATTTTTATAATATATATATTAAATGCATAGTAAGATCATAATGATCAATGGATTTATTAAAATACATAATCCCCAATAGTTCTTATTCCACCACAGATTTTGAGCACTGGCAATCAAAATTAGTATTTCTCTACAAAATTTGAATTTCCAGTTTTCTATGCTTTCACAAGAAAAAAAGTTCTTTTTATGGGATTGTGGCTGTACGTCATTCTTACAATCTGCTAGTGTTGAAACACAGCAATCTTTTCTTAATTTAACTCTGAAGCAAATCTGTCGGAATCCATCTTTTGCTGCTTCACAGTTGCTTCTTAGTTGCCATGTACCCTAGGAGCTATTGTGTTGGAACATAGCAACATTCTCTTGATTTTAGCATAATGTTTGATAGAAATTGGCAAGGTGAGATGAGGTATATGTAAGATGAATTGAAAAGGGGTGTGGAAAAACAGGTAAAGTAGTTTGTGGGTTATGGGCCAGGTTTTTATGGCAATCAAATAATGATTAGAGCTGGTCAGGCCAGAATAATTTACCAGCAGTTGGTGCAAGTTGGATTGCTAATAGCCTTGGTCTCATGCTGTTGGCAAAAATAATTGGTGGCAGATAATAGGTCCATCTGGAAAAAGATGTTATGTAGACATGATATAATACCACTCTACAAAGTGTTAGTAAGACCACACCTAGAATACTGCATTCAGCTTTGGTCACCACACTATAAAAATATGTTGAGATTCTAGAAAAACTGCAGAGAAGAGCAACCAGGGTGATTGGGGGACTAGAAATTTAAGCATATGAAGAAGGCTTACAGGAATTGCGCATGGCTAGTCTAATGAAGAGAAGAACCTGGGGACACATGATAGCAGTGCTCCAATATTTGAGTGGCTGTCACAGGGAGGAAGGGGTCAAGCAATTTTCGAAGGCCCAGACAAGGAACAACGGATGGAAACTGATCAAGGAGAGATACAACCTAGAAATAAGGAGAAATTTTCTGACAGTGAGAACAATCAAACAATGGAACAGAAGTTGTAGGAACTTCATCACTGACTGCTTTCAAGAAGAGATTGGACTGCCATTTGTCAAAAATATTGTAGGCTCTCCTGCTTGGGGGGTGGGGTGTTGGACCAGATGACCTACAAGGTCCTTTTCAACTCTGTTAATCTGAAAAACTATCACGAAAGATGAATAAAGCATTTGAGCACTTTTTACTGGGGAACGTAAGTGTTAGGTTGCTTAGGAATTATAATCCCTATGGTAATATGAGCTTCCACCTAATTATTTCACCTCAATTCATAGTGACACTTAATTATAGAGTTAGTTCACCTCACAAGAAATGGTGCATGATCTGAAAATGGAGGACAGGCTGTTGGCAATAATAATTGGTGGCAGGTATTAGGTCCATCAGGCAAAAGCTGTCATCCAGACATGATATCATGATGAATAAACTATTTGAGCACATTTTACTGGGGAACATAAGGGTTAGGTTTTGTAGTTTCAACTACAAAAAGCTGTAGATGGGTCCAATGTTGCTTAGGTATTTTAATTCCCCACCTCAATTCGTATTGAGCCTAACACAATGTTCACTCAGAAGAAATGGTGCATGAGATGGAAATGGAGGACATTGTCATCAGATTTTTTGTCTTTTTTTTGTTGGTGTTACCTGACCACTGAAACTCATCCCCATAAAAGCAATTTAAAATATTTTAGTGAATCTTTGTCACATAAATGCAATAGGTATCTGATTAAACTTGTTGAATAAAAAAGCCATTTCTCTATTTTGCTGGTTGGTTTCAATATTGTGGGAGGAAGGAGCAGATAGAATCTTCCATCACTGAGAAGATCCTGTTTCTGTGATGTGGTTAGCCAGTAGCAGGTGCGGACGGTGGAAGAGAGCGAGGACTCAGATGAGGGGCCAGGACCATTAGGGAGTGGACTGCTGCCTTCAGAGATTGTGAGGCCTGGCAGCAGTGATGAGGAGGTTCCTGAGCAGCCTGTACCAACTGCGCATGCGCGCAGGATTGCTCGTAGGAGAGAGCAGTTACAATAGCACGGGCAACTCGGGAGTAAGGCTGCAAGGTAATGGCCCCTCCATCAAGAGGATAAAAGCCAGGTGTGAAGAAGCGTTCTTTGCAGAAGGCAAAGACGCTCTGAAACTCAGCCTCATGGACATTATAGCTAGTATTTGAAAACTGGTGTAAACTATTTCTTATCTGTGGGTCTTTGGCAGCCTTGAAAAACAATTTGGCAAGGCTCTTTCTTGTCGGAGCTAATTAGTTGGAAGCAGCCTTTTATCTGTGACAAAACTGAATTCGTAGATGAAACCTTAAAAAGTGGGGGCTGCTGCCTTTGTCTTGTGTTTGCTGTCTTGGAACCAGGTTAGGTCAGAACACTCTGGTGCCTATAACAGAAGTTCATGTACATGAACAATTACACCATCTTGGAAAGTTTTGATGTCCATCGTATATGACAGAGGTAGGCAAGCACTGCGCCTGTGGTCACTACAGCACGTATGTCTCCCTGTGTCCATGTGGATCCCAAAATAAATAAACATGTTGTAATGAAAAAATAACATGTCCAGAATTTTACAAAAATGGCAACATGTCACAAGATTTTGGTATTCCAACCTGAAATTCAGAGAGATGTTTGGCAAGAACGGGACCTGTTTTTTTAACACAAAGGTAATCAGGAATCATTTATCATTATCTGCTTATGCCCTCAGGCATTATTTTCTCCAATGGCCTCACCTGGAAACAGCAGCGACGCATTGGGGTCACTTCTCTGCGGAAACTCGGCCTGGGGAAGAAAAGCATTGAGCATCAAATAGAAGATGCAGCTCAGGTGTTGGTGGAGATCTTTAGACAAACAAAAGGTATGTCATTTGGGGTAATGATTCCAATCTCCATCTGCCAATTTGTTTTCCTTTTTGAGTATATTAAGCAGGGGAGAAAGAAATGGCCATTGTGTACCTGATTATAGCCGGGACAGCTGACTGACGCAAAAAGCGTGAAAGACTGAGGAACAGTGTGAATGATCTAGGTGAGATATTTCTAACTTCTAATTGCTATTAAGGAACGAGCCCCCTTGAAACTAGACTGGTAGAGAGTGAGACCAAAAATGCGGAGGTGGATTTGTTTTTCTTCCACCTCCCAAGAAAACAGTGAGAAAGCCAGAGAGCCATTTTTAAAACTGGAAAGAAAATAAACTTTTTTAAGAGAGTGAAAGAACCTTAAAACCAGGAAGTTGGACTGGACCTCAAATATAATATTGGCTAATTTGGAAAGCTTTGAGGGATTATAAAATTTGGCCTTTATAATAGATATAGTTATTTCTTTCTTTTTTGTTGGAAATCCCAGACTGAATAATACAATATAAAACAAAAGGGAGAGTAGCAGAGCAACAGTGACACCTGCTGGCAGAAGTGGGAGAGTTCAAGGGAGAAAATAAAATAATACATAACCTTGAAACCTTGAAAGAAGAAGATAAGGATTGGCTGTTAAAATAAATAACGTCTATACCAGCAAGCTGTTTATACCAGATAGCTGAGACAGTGAGTGAACCAGTGAGACTTTTTAAAGCTCTCGGATTTTAAGTAGAAGCTAAGTCGACAAAGGGTAAATACTTTGCTTCCTTTTTGTTTGTTGCTCTGTGAACTCTCCCTTTGAAGATACAAGACAACTGACTAGTTTGACTCTGGGATTGGTGGGCCTATGTGGATTACAATTTAACAAGAGAATGGACACTTTGTGAAGAATGAAGGGCTAGCAATTAAAAAACTCTTGGATTACAATTTATACTTTCACCTTTCTCTTGGATTACAAATAATGGTTTCATTGCCTTTGCTTTGTGGATTATAATCACGTGTCTCTGGATTACAATTAATTATAATCAAACTACAATTACAATTAAAGCATCATAAAATGGAGAAATAACATCTGCACCAGCCTCAGCATCATCATCAGTGGCATCTAGCCCAACAGGTCAAATATCGTAGGACGTGATGCTTCAACAATAAAAGATGAACACAATGCAGGCAGAGATGCAGCCCTTCTCCAAGTTATACATGAAGATCTTAAGGAAAGGATAGGTAATGTAGAGAATAAAATAGAAAACTTCCAACAAAAAATGGCTAAAAATGAACAACACATCCAGAAAGTGGAAGAGAAAGCTGAACAAACAGAGAAAAGAGTGGAGGAGGTTGATCATAGACTTACACTGGCAGATAAAAATCAGGAGAGAACAATGATATTATTAGAAATAGATAAGGCTGACTATTATTTTATTTATTTATTTTATTTTGTCAAGTGATTATAAGATAACAGGTATAAATATAAGCATGGTTATGAGTACATGAAATGAATACATATAAGAAAAAAAGAAACAATAGGACAGGGACGGTAGGCACATTGGTGTGCTTATGCACACCCCTTACAGACCTCTTAGGAAAGGGGTGAGGTCAATAGTAGACAATTTAAGGTTAAAGTTTTGGGGGTTTGGGGAAGAAACCACAGAGTCAGGTTGATCACTCTGTTGCTGAAGTCGTATTTCCTGCAATCAAGTTTGGTGTGCTTTACCTTGAGTTTGTATCTATTGTGTGCTCTTGTATTGTTATGGTTGAAGCTGAAGTATTCATTGACAGGTAGGACATTGCAATATATAATTTTATGTACTATACTTAGATCGGACTGAAGGTGGCGTAGTTCAAGGTTGTCTAGGTCTAGAATTTCAAGTTTGGTGGCACAAGGTATTCTGCAATGAGTAGAGGAGTGGAGAACTCTTCTTGTGAAATATTTCTGGACTTTCTCAAATATATTAATATCAGATACATAATGCGGGTTCCAGACTGATATTCAAGTATTGGTCTAGCAAACGTTTTGTATGCCCTAGTTAGTAATGTGATATTACCTGAGAAAAAGCTACGTAGGATTAGGTTAACAACTCCTTTTTGGCTATGTAGTTACAATGGGCTGTAGCCCTTAGAACATTAGAGATGAGTACTCCAAGTTCTTGACAGAGTTTGGATCATCAACAAGGTCTTGACTATTCAGCTTGTATTTTATTTTCTGATTTTTTTTGCCTATATGTAAGACAGAGCATTTATTTGTTGAGATTTGAAATTGCCATTTGTTTGACCATTCTGATACATAGTTGAGGTCTTTTTGAAGGGTAGTAGTATTGTCTGTGGTGTTGAATAGCTTTACATCATCAGCGAAGAAAACGCAGTTGCTCTTAATATGATCACAGAGGTCATTTATGTAGAGTATGAAGAGAATTGGTCCTAGAACACTGCCTTGAGGGACACCACTGTTGACAGGTATAGAATTTGATAGGATGCTCCCAATTTTGACCATTTGTTGTCTGTTTGACAGGAATGCTTCTATCCAGTTATGCAGGTGTCCAGAGATACCATAAGATTTTAGTTTTAGGAGTAGTTTGTCGTGTACCACTGAATCAGAGTTTTACAGAAGTCTATGTAAATTGCGTCTATTACTTTGCCCTGATCGAGTTGTGTAGTCCATATGTTTTTGCAATGTAAGAGTTGCAGATTACAGGATAGGTTTTTTTCTGAAGCCAAATTGTTTATTAAAGAGTAAGTTGTTTGTCTCTAAGTGGAAGATAATGGATTGGTTAATAATGGATTCTGTGACTTTACAGACGATGCAGCATAAAGAGATTGGTCTGTAATTTTCAACTAGGCTACGGTCTCCCTTTTTGAAGATGGGGATGACAGTGGCCAGTGACCATAGGTTTGCAAGGAGCTAGTCCTGAAAGATTTTTCAAAGATTATGCTTAGAGGATAGCAGTGGATAGCATTTTTACGAAGTAGGCACATATTCCATCCGGTCCAATAGATAGAGATGGTTTTAGATTGCGTAGTGCTTTTTCAACATTGTCTTCTGTAAAATCGATATGTATTAGATCAGATCAGATCAGATTAGATTGTAGTTGTCTGTGGTTCGACTAGGAAATACTGGGCATGATCCACTGCTGTTTACAAATACTGAGCCAAAGAATGTGTTAAAGAGGTTGGCTTTAATGGTGTCATTGTTGCAGTCTTTACCATTAGGTCCTTTCAGGGGTGGGATGGACTTTGAGTCTTTTAGTTTGCTGTTGACAAAATTGTACAAAGGGCAGGTGGAATTGTTGCATAGAAGGTTTTCTTCTTGTTAAATGTGATAATTGGTGCATTCAGTCTTTATATGGTGACATACATTTCTGTATCAGCTTTTGAAGTTAGCAACGTGACCAGATTTGTTTTTCCACCAAAATGATTTCTTTCTGGATTGAAGCTTCCTTTTTGTTATGGGTAATTTGTTTTTTTCTGGTTTTGGGAGTTCTTATTGGTACATATAGTTTGATTACTCTTTTAACTTCAAGTAAAAATATGTTGTAATGGTCTTCAACAGTATTGCATCCAGTGAATAGAAATTGCCAATCAAGGGATGAGAGATTGTTGTCTATAAGGTCATAGTTGCCTTTTCGAAGTTATAATTGGGGATCACATTGTTATGATGATTTTTGTGTGGACGTATGTTGAGACAAAAGTCAATTATGTTGTGGTCACTGTTGGAAAAGGATTCTTTAATTTGTATCCTGTAAATTGAATTCAAACTATTGCAGAAGATGAGATCGAGGTCCCAGATTTGTTACAGCATTGTAGAAGGTTGCATGTATTGGTTCAGTTTTACATTCATTTCATGTCCGGTTAACATGAGATAGATTGAAGTCACCAAGAAAGATACAAGAGTGTGGGCAGGAGGTTGCCCATGTTAGTAGTGAATTTATATGTACTATGTCATAATCAGGGGCTCTGTAACATAGTAAGAATCGAAATGTGATGTTTAAGGATAGTTCACAGACGATGGTCTCAGGAAGAGCAAGCTCCTGAGTAACTTGGATGTTTTTTAGATGTAGGGACTTTTTATAGAAGATAGCAACACCACCTCCTCTACGGATTTCACGATGTGATCGGTAACCATGATAGTCTCTTACTGTGGTAATGGAGTCAGGGAGAGATGCGTTGAGCCATGTTTCACAGACAAATATAATGTCGAATTGAGCCATATTTAATAAGAGGAGTAATTCAGATATTTTAATCACAAGGCTTCTTGCATTGAGTAGCTTGCATGTAAGGCCAATTGTAGTTGGAATTGAGGTAGTTAGGGGCTTGCCTAGTTTTGAGTGATAGTGAATTGGATGAGGTAGGGTTGAATGCAGAGTTATGGGTTGTGTGACTTACTTTTGATACAATCAGCACAGTAATCAATGTACAGATCCTTCTCTCCATTGTCTAGACATTTTTTCAATTTTGTGTGGAGTTTACGGGAGCGGATTCTTTGCAGTATGGATAAGTCTGGTCATGAGCGAAATTTGTTTTGGGTGGTATTGGTTTTAGCAATGGTATTTATTGTATGAATGAATATCCATTTGCTAGACTCGCTTTTGCAAACAACTCTACAAAATCTTGGGGCCACCGAGCCATCATTGTATTTGAACTCAGGGTCATCTCTGGTTATTTCAATGATATCTTCAGGAGAGATGTTTTTTGTATTGGAGTTGCTTATGATATTGTGAACTTTGGTGATATCATCAGATTCACTGGTGTCTTTAAGACCAAATAAGAAGGCATTTGGACGTTTCTGATCACGTTCCATGATGTCTCTGATGAGTAAGGAGATGTCATTTGTGGTATTATTTGAAGGGATAGTAATTATTTGTGGCTGTGGTTTGGTGGGTTATTTTTGGTTGTAGTTGTGATTGTAGTTGAGGTAGTAGTTGTGGTAGTGGTTGTTGAGTTGGTATTTGATTTTGAGCTAATAGGTATTCGCTTATCTGTGCTGTATTTTTTTTTTCAAGAGAGATTAGGCTTTTTTGTATAGATGTTTCAAAATGTGTTACTAAGCGTTCTTCTATTGAGTGCATGAATGATTCTATGGTTTCAATGCTGTCAGGCAGGTTACTTAGTTTGTTTAGCTTAGGTAAACAAGATGGACATAGACAAGGAAATGTATCTGATGCTTTTAGGAGATCAGCTAGGGTTTTGGTTAAGTTTAAGCAGGTGAGGTGGGCTTGATTGTCATGTAGGTGGTATTTAATGTTGTTTTCGCTTTCATTGATGTTTCAAGACATTTGAAGCAGTGAAATGCACTGACGATGTCTCTTCAAATAGTGGTGAAATGTTTGCAACCAAATTGCCAAGCCCGGAGCTCATACTCCGAGCCTAATCCTGGAAAGTGTACAAAGAAGTCAACAAGGATGATAACACATCTGGAGGTATGATGGGGGACTGAGGTATGTCTAGTCTATAGAAGAGAAGGATCAGCACGGAGGTGATAACTGTCTTCCAGTAGTTGAGGGGCTGTCGCAAAGAAGAGGCATTTGACTTATTCTTTAGGGCACCAGAGGGCAAAGAGAGAACCAACCTAGAAGTAAGGAGAAATTAATCAACAGAAGAGCTCACCTCCACTGTTGTGGGTGGTGTATCACTGCAAGTTTTCAAAATAGACTGAATATCCATTTGGCTGCAATGGTACAAAACTCCTGCCTTGAGAAGGGGGTTGAAGATCTCTGAAATTCCTTCCAGCAGTATGATTCTAATCCTAGTACAAACAGGTTAACAGGAAAGGCTGGGTTCATTATAAAATATCTTCCTTTGCAGGGCAACCATTTGACCCTTCATTTTCAGTACTAAATGCGGTTTCTAATGTCATATGTGCTTTGAGTTTCGGACATCAGTTTTCTGCAGAAGATGAAGAATTCCAGAAGCTGGTTAAAGCTCTTAAAATTATTTTGAAATTCGTTGGTGACTCTTTTCATGCGGTGAGTCGTGTTTTCTACTGAGGAGACAAAGCCCCCCAAAGAAACTATGTTTCCACCATTTTTTTTAAATAAGTTTTTTTTATTTTCAATATATTTTATGAACATTGCATTTCCTGGGTCAAGTCTTTTTTAAACAGCAAGAACAGTGATAATACTTATAGGTATATGTAATTTTAATCTTCCAACTTCCACAACTTCAACAGGGCTAATTTCTTTTCATATTTCATTTCTCCTTTCCCCATTAATTCATTTAGACATAATAACATTTCTTTCTGCCTTGTATTTATAGTCTCTAAATACTATTATTTAATATTTTCTAAGAATTATTCATAGTTCCACCATCACTTCAATATTCCAAATGTGTAGGGTTAATAATGCTAAATATTGACAATGGTTAATTAATCCTGGGAGTGTATCTCAAAATTCCCACACAGTTTCTAGTCCTCATCATCACCATTGAATCAGCATTTGATAGAAATCATGCTGGGGGCGGAGCTGGCATCTCGACAGATTGCTGCTGTCTTTGCTCCTGGACAGTCCAAACAGACCTAAACTGTCCCGAAGAGACAGTGAATGTAAAGAGCACATCCTGTCTATCCCAGGGATACTGTAAAGTCCCTGGTAGATCCAGGAGAAGCTCTTTTTGCCAGCGGCAAAGAGGCAGCATTTAAAGCTGCTGAAGTTGCGACAACTCCAAAACGAAAGAGGATAGAAAGAAAACGTGTGCCTCTTTGCTGAGAAGTTTTTCTTTACTTTAAGATTTAAAGGGACACCCTAAGGAAAAGAAAGAATCTGTAAAATCTCAGACAAAAGTAATTAAGTGGCGACTTCAAATGGGAAGTCAAGTTAATTTTTTAATTTTTTTTTTGCTGGACTCTATACGGTTTGTTTACTTTGAACTGGACTGGTCTTTTTTTCT
Source organism: Pseudonaja textilis (assembly GCF_049901715.1). Taxonomy (NCBI): domain Eukaryota; kingdom Metazoa; phylum Chordata; class Lepidosauria; order Squamata; family Elapidae; genus Pseudonaja; species Pseudonaja textilis. The sequence goes on from NC_141993.1 coordinate 87,960,937, forward strand.
ATCTTATTTTTCCTTTTTGTTTCTTCTCCTTTTTGTCTTTACAATATTTTAGGCTAGAGATCCCCTTTTAGCCTTGTTTTTTTTTTTTTTTTTGAAACCCTTTTTACTTTTTAATTAACTTTTTTTATAATAATTTGTTTGGAAAAGGAGGAAAAGTGAAAACAGAGGAAACTGTAACACTGCCAACTAGAGGCTTAGAAATATTGTTTCTCTTTTTTTCTCTTTCGACCAGACAAAGCTGAGAAAGAATTCAGACTTCTTTTCAAAGACTTTGAGCCTGTCTGATAAGATAAAGGGAAAAGCATGGGAGAGTGTTATTGCAGGTGCTCTTCTGGGTTTCTATCAGTAGCTGAAGTCTGATGTTGAAGTATACAGAAAAAAGATGATAAGATTCTAGAGAAGAGAGCTATAAAAATTAACAAAAGCCTTGGACAAGTAAATAGGTGCAGTGTGTTCTTTTTCTCTTTTTTAAGTTGGGCTATTCCTCACACCCCTTCCTTATTATTTGTAATAGTTATTTGGATCTTGGAACCTGCTTTTGTTTTTCTTTTTGCTTTTGGAGCCTAATTTTTACATTGACATTCTATTTTAAAGAAAAAGCCTTAGCATTAATGTTTTCCTTCTTTTTTTAAAAAAGGGAATAGGAATTTTCTTTTTCTCTCTCCCTCTCCTGCATTTTTTATCTACCCTCCATATTTTTTTTGTGTGGCTTCTTTTTTTTTGTATACTTTTTCATACCTGCAACTTTCTACTTGGATTAAAGTGTTGAACTGAAACCCTTTTTACTTTTTTTTAAAACCCTAATTCCTTTTTCTTTTTTCTTTTTTACTTTTTATTTTTCTGCCTTTTATAAGATTTAACAATTTTTCCTTTCTCTGTTTATGGATTTTTTTTCTTCCTTTTTTGAGCTTTTACTGCTATTTAACTAAGAGATTGGATTAAGGTATACAAAAACCTGAAGAAACCTTTTTTTCCCTATCTTGCTTCTTCTTTTCCACTATTTTTACTTGGATTTACAATTGGCTATTTCACAAGTGGATTAAGGCTTGGAAGAACCTGAAGATTTTGAATTATCTGAAATGAGCAGGAAATTAACAGCAACTGGTTCTTCAATTCCTACTTCTTCCTCTTCACCAGGATAGGATAACGCTCAATACAGATGATGTTACAGCAAGAAAAAGAACAGGAAAAGGTGACATTGCAGATGATAATGCAAGGAATTCAAAGCATACAAGCAAGAACAGAGAATATTGAAAGGAGAACAGAAAAAAACTTTTGAAAAGGTGGAGAATATTCAACAAATGATGATGAAGTATGATGAGAAATTCAAAAAAATTGAAGAAGATAAACAAAGAGATAAGAAGATTGGAGATATTGATGACAGATTAACAGTGGTTGAACAAGATAAAAATGGGATGCTGAGATGGGAGATGGATAGATCAGAATTTTATCTCAGATTTCAAAACAGGAAGAAAAGGGACAAAGCTGGGATAATGATAGAAATCTTGGCTGAAGCTCTGGAAATAAACAAAGAGAAGATGATGGATGGAATAGATGAGGTTTTTTGAGTCTTCACAAGATATGCAATGAGAAATAGCTTACGAAGAGAAGTTCACATCAGATTTACAAAGAAAGCCATTAAAACACAAATATTACAGGTGGCAAGAGAGAAAACATTTAAATATAAAGATAAGGAGATTGTGGTCCTGAAACAAGTGCCTAGAAGAGTGAGAGAAATGAGAAGAGAATACTGATTCCTGGCTAAAATCCTACTTAAAAAAAGAGGTGAATTATAGATGGCTGATTCCAGAAGGTTTAATGTTCACATGGCAAGAACAGAGACATAGAATTGATTCAATTGAGAAAGCTGAATCATTTTATACTGAATACTTTGGAGGGAGAGAGGAGGAGACAGAAAAAGAAATGTCACTAATTGAATTCTAAAAGGATTGCCAAATAGCGACTGAAAAAGAAGAAGGTGCAGTAGGCGGAAAGGTGGAAGTTAAGGAACAATGTGAACCAAGATCTACAAGAGCTGTTAAACCTAATTGTAAACTATAAACATGGAAGAGAAAAGCTGATTACAATTAACATAAATGGACTTAATTCAGCTGCTAAAAGAAGGAAAACTTTCCATAAATTAGAGAAATTAAAATTTGATATAATCTGCCTACAAGAAGTACATATTAAAAAGCAACATGAACAACTGTTGATACAGCCAAGATTAGGGAAAAATGCTTACTTCTTTGACACAATGCAAGATAAGAGGAGTGGTTTTATACATTAAAGATATTATCCCAGCGAAGTTGATCAATATAGATGATGATGGAAGAGTATTAAGGGTGGAAATAATGGACAATAACATGAAAACATTCCTGATTGCAATCTGTGCCCCGAATGACAATCAAGAAGAATTTTATAGAAAACTACATATGAAAAAAACTGAACTGGACTATACTAATATCGTTATGATGGGAGATTGCAATGGAATTGTAGACAATAAATTGGACTATGCAACACAGAAAACAACAAAGCAAAACAGAAAGACTCTCCCTAAATCCTTTTTTAAAATGACAGATGAAATAAACCTAAAAGATGCATGGAGAGAGAAAAATGCTAAGACTAAACAATACACTTTCTATTCAAACAGACATTTATCATGGTCCAGAATAGATATGATATGGATGTCAACAGAATTGTTAGCCAATGTGCAAGAAATAAATATTGAAACAAGTATTTGGGCAGATCATAATCCAATGACAATTAAATGGAAAGGACAAAGAAGAAGATCTAGATGGGTGTTAAACAATACTATATTAAAAGAAAATGACTTCATACAGAGGATTGAGAAAGAATTGGCTTTTTTCTTTAAAGAAAATAAAAAAGAAGACACATCAATGCAGAATGTATGGGATACAATGAAGGCATATGCCAGAGGCTTGATAACAGACTATACAAGGAAAAAAAGTATCATGAAAAGACTAGCCTCTAAGACATTAGAGGATGAGTATAAAGAATTTGAAAAAGAGTTACAGAAAATGCCACAGAAAAAGGACATTAAGTTAAAAATGGATATAATTAAACATAAAATGGGATTAATGGAAAAAGAAGAATTAGCACAGAAAATCAGAGGCACGAAACAGAACTACTTTGAAGATGCAAATAAACCAGGTAGATGGTTAGCATATAAATTGAGAAAGGAGAAAGAATCAAGGAAAATATTGCAATTAATAGATGATAAAGGCCAAGTTTGCTATGGTAGTAAAGAGAAGAAGGAAATTATATGAGACTATTACAGGAAACTATATACACAAGAGAATATTGATGATGAAAGAGTTAAACAGTACTTACAGAAAGCTAACCTACCCCAGATACCTAAAGAGATTGAAATAATGTTAGAAAGTAATATAATGATGAGGGAGTTAACTGAAGCACTTATGAAGCAAAACAACGGAAAGACACCAGGCCCAGATGGACTTCCAGCGGAATTTTATAAAACACTACAAGAATCGTTGAATCTTCCATTGCTAGAAGTTATGAATGAAGTTATGTCAAAGAAGAAGATACCTAAATCATGGTCAGAAGCTTATACTTATCCCAAAAGAGATAAGCTTATACTTACCCCAAAACAGGAGGCCGACCCATTACAAATCAAGAATTACAGACCTATTTCCCTACTAAATGCAGATTATAAATTTTTGGCTTCAATATTGGCAGAAAGACTTAAAAAATACCTAAATAATTTTATTCACTCTGACCAAAATGCATTTCTGCCAAAGAGACAAATTAAAGACAACATGAGAGTAATCTTGGACACTTTGGAATACTACGAAGCACATCCTGAAAAATAAATGGCTTTGGTATTCTTAGATGCACAGAAGGCATTTGACAATGTGAATTGGCGATTCATGTTATTACAGCTGGAACAGATGGGTTTTGGTAAAAAATTCATCCAAGTAATAGAAGCTATATATCATAAGCAAACAGTAAAAGTAATGATAGAGGGAGAATTAACGGACTCTATTGATATAAGAAAAGGAACAAGACAAGGGTGCCCACTGTCACCTTTGTTGTTTGTGTTAACCTTGGAAGTGCTAAACAGAAATATTAGAGAAGAAAAGCGAAAGGCAAGGGAGAAAGATACACCCAATTGAATGCAGAATTTCAGAGAATAGCTAGAAGAGATAAGCATGCCTTCTTAAATGAACAGTGCAAAGAAATAGAAGAAAATAATAGTGTAGGGAGGACCAGAGATCTCTTCAAGAAAATTGGAGATATGAAGGGAACGTTTCATGCAAAGATGGGCACAATAAACGACCAAGATGGCAGGGACCTAACAGAGGCAGAAGAAATTAAGGTGGCAAAATCACACAGAAGAACCATACAAGAATGAGCTTAACGTCCCTGATAATCATGGTGGGGTGGTCACTGACCTCGAGCCAGACATCCTAGAATGTGAAATGAAATGGGCCTTAGGAAATCTGAGCAAAAACAAAGCTAGTGCGTCAACTCATAAAATAGCTCTATGGTCTTTTTAGAGTTTTATTTTTTTTTATTTGATTTATTTGATTTGTCAATCAAGATAATAGGTATAAGTATATACATAGTTATGAATACATGAAATGGGTACATATAAGAAAAATAAAAGAAACAATAGGACAGGGACAAGTGGTGCGCTTATGCATGCCCCCTACAGACCTCTTAGGAAAGGGGTGAGGTCAATAGGTTAAGTCTAAGGTTAAAGTTTTTGGGGTTTGGGGAAGAAACCACAGAGTCAGAGTATTCCAGACATTGACCACTCTGTTGCTGAAATTGTATTTCCTGCAATCAAGTTTGGTACAGTTAACCTTGAGTTTGTATCTATTGTGTGCTCTTGTGTTGTTATGGTTGAAGCTGAAGTATTCATTGACTGGTAAGTCATTGGAATGTATGGTTTTATAAACCATACTTAGATCAGATCGAAGACAGCGTAATTCAAGGTTTTCTAGGTCTAGAATTTCAAGTCTGGTGGCCAACAGAGTTGCCAACAGAAACAGAGGGGGGGAGCAGTGGGCAGCTTGCATTCCATAAATGTTTTCAAAGATAGATGGAATTCATGGAGAGAAAGACAGGCTGACATGGCAGAAGGGAGATTATCAGAGGAGAGCTTGCTGGAAGCAACCCAAATGCAAACAGAAGCTGACAATATAATTACAGCCAAAGTGGAAAAACCTGATCTAGTGAAGGGAAGAAAAACAGATGAGTACTTGTGGGAAACGAAACTCCCCATAACTTAGGAAGTTAAGCTACCCTTTCCCCTAAGCAAGCTGAGAAGAGTGGAATGGATGTGGGACTGGGAACAAGCCAGAGCCCCAAAGCTCCTGATGGGATCCCTGGGGAGATCGATAGAGCAGCTGAGAAAGGAATTTGACCGGGCTACCATTAGAGATGATGGTGCATTATGCCACCCAAAGCGGAGAGGAATTTCCACAGAGCCTTCTGAAGTAAGGAGAGGCAGGTGAGATCACAGCTCCCCTCCTCTACCCAGCAGAAGAAGAAAGAACCCACAGCAGCAACCAGTGCCTCTCCCACGCAGCAGTCAGCCCCATCCTCTTGTGCAACGTAGAGCTGGGGAAGAAGATCACCCATTGTATTTTATATCCCTTTGATTTTTCCTACTCATATGTAAGATTTTCCATGTGTTCCTTTCAAGATTTTGTCCTGTTCTCTAAGGTGTTTTCTTATCCTTATGGCCACCCATAATTTTTTGTCATTTCAGAAAGAGTGAGAAAATAATGCAAGGCCCAGAATGTAGCCATGTGATATGCTTGTCAACATTTCATTATAACCTGAAGCAGAGCACATAATAATTTCTCATTGGATACTATTGTGGACAAACAGGGACTCATGACTTATGATGTATTTGACTCTTCCCTGCTTTACCTGGATGGGAAATAAATAACTTTTCCTCTTCTTTTTCTGTTAGGTGTATGATTTGTTCCCACAGTTAATGAGGTACCTCCCAGGCCCTCACAAGAAAGTCCTGGCTTCTCTGGATATTATCCTAGCATTTGCAAAGCAGGAAATAGAGAAACACAAGGAATCTCACTCTCTGCATGAGCCACAAGATTTCATTGATTACTATCTTCTTCAGATGGAGAAGGTTTGGATTTATTATGGTTCAATACACGGGCAAAGAATTATTAGTTTTTTAGAAGTAACTTGTCGATTTGAAGTGCCTTAGTACTATGCTCACCATTTCACATGGTCTTAATTTCTCTGTCTACACTGCTGCATTCTACACCAGTTTTCACTTCAAAATACACTTCAAGGGTAGCCCCATGTAGAGCATGTTGCAATAATCCAACCAAGAGATAAACAGGACATGAGTGACTCCATGGACCTCATGATCCAGGAAAAGGCACCATGAGAAATTGCTCAAAGATTATCTTAGCTATGGCTGCCACCTGCTTTTGAGCAGGAGTTGTGAGTCTAGGAGAAGCTCCAGAAACTCAGAAACAAAAGCAACCATAGGAAAGCTATATAGAATTCATTGTAATTTTCATTTTCTATTTTAAACCTCAGAGCAAGAATGATCCCAACTCTACCTACAGTGAAGAGAACCTGGCTCAGTGTATTTTTGATTTTTTTTCTGCTGGAACAGACACAACCCTTGCTACTCTGATGTGGGCACTGCTTCTCTTGACAAATCATCCCAAAATCCAAGGTGAGTGAAATCTGGGCTGTGGGAACAAGGCCAGTGTCAGGTTCTAGAACACAGAAGAATTATTTAAAGGTATTTAAAATATTAAGGGTTGTTTAATGATGAACTGAATCTACATATTAATTTTCCTACATGACCATGGAAATGTCTTCAGAGAACGTTGGGTCCCTTGACTAAGAAACGGAGAGGAGCAGTGCCCCCTAGAGTCAGACATGACTGGTCAGAAAAAAACTTGATATTTAGGCTTTATGAGCTTCATTGTGCCCTGATGGATAAGGGGCCACTGAAACTACAGTTCAGGTCCTGTTACATTATTCCCTCTATAAGGATTCTGCCCTCATTTTATAACTCCTTATCAGGTAATATATTCTGGGAAATTCTCATTTCTGTTATGTACAGGTGTTACTATTGCATCAGTATGACACAAGTTTCTCTGAAAGTAGCTAAACTCTTCTATAAAATTAACCAGAATTGCCCACCTATTGATGATCTCACCATAAACTGTAAGGTAATATTATGTCTTTTTCTGTTTAATTTGTAAAAAAGTGTTCATTTTTAACTCTGGTCTGTGACACTAATAAAGGATTGATTGATACTTCTGAGGATTAAAATTGGGAAATGAATAAATAAATGAACAAAGGAATAAAAACACAATATTGAACATGAAGCTTCTGTTTTCATTATTATTATTTTTCCAGAGAAAGTCCAGAAAGAGATTGAAGATGTGTTTGGTTCCTCAGGGTCGATTTCCTACCAGGATCGGAAGAAGCTACCCTACACCAATGCCGTGATTCATGAAATGCAGCGTGTAAAATATGTCTTGTTCTGTGGGATTCCCAGGCAAAGCACAAAGGATGTGACAATGAGGGGATATCACATTCCAAAGGTGAGAAATGTGTTCAGGTTATATTGCAATAGCCCAACATGGAAGGAAGAAGAGAACAGGGCACTTGGAAGGTCTCTGTTCAGGAAGTCGCAATTAGTCACGCCAAACTGAATAAGCAAGAGTGGCAAAACCTTTTGAGGGATTGTTGTGGTTAGCCGGCAGCAGGAGCTGATGGCTGAGGAGAGCAAGGACTCAGATGAGGGGCCAGGACCATTAGGGAGTGGACTGCTGCCTTCAGAAATTGTGGGGGCTGGCAGTAGTAATGAGGAGGTTCCTGAGGAGCCTGTGCCAAGTGCACATGTGTTCAGGGTTGCTCGTGGGAAAAAGCAGCTGCAGCAGTGACTCAGGAGTAAGGCTGCAAGGTCATGGCCCCTCCTTCATGAAGATAAAAGCCAGCTGGGAATCAGACATTCTTTGTAGGAAGCAAAGATGTTTTGAAACTTCAGCCTCGTGGACATTGCAGTATCTTAAGTTGGTATTTGAGGACTCTTGTGTTGCAAAATATTTCTTATCTGTTGTTCTTGGCAGCCTTGCAAAAATTTGGCAAGGCTCTTTCTAGTTGGAGCTAATTAGTTGGAAGCACCTTTTATTTGTGAAGAAACAGGATTCATAAATGAAACATGAAAAGGTTATGCTGCTGCCTTTGTCTTGTGTTTGCTCTCTTGGAACCAGGTTTGAGTCAGAACAGGGATGAATTATGGGTTTAAATGCAAACACTCCTCAGCTTTTAAAATTACAACCTTAAACATTTTATTTTTATCCTAGGAAGATGATAAGAGTTATGGGGCTGAACTTGAGATCAGAACTGCAGTCATGTTTCTTTGTCCCCTTCGTCAAGAGACAGGGTGACTTTAGTTAAGAGAAAGGAAGCTAAGCCGTTGAGCAATCACTGCTTTCAGAAATTGAGAAAGGAACAAGCATGGATCTGTAAAGTCAAGCTATGAGCAAGGGTTTCATAAATATTGTTTGAACTTCTTTGCTTCTCTGCTTTATGAAGCTGTTCTGTTTGATTCATCTTTTTTTTTTAAACAGGGGACCTTTATTATTCCAGACCTGCGTTCTGTTCTTCTTGATCCTGAACAATGGGAGACACCTGAAAAATTCAATCCAAATAATTTTTTAGATAAGGATGGGAAATTCATTGACCGAGAAGAGTTTCTGCCCTTCGGATTAGGTAAATCCTTAAGCCAAAAGTAGCTTATTCATTTCTTATTTCATTTATACTCTGTAGAATAGATTATGACCCCCTTTAGGCATGCTTTGTGTTAAGTCACGGGAAAAATCAACTCGAGACCAGTATGACTTTCAGCACTTTATTTAGTTCTCAGAATCTGCTCTAACCACGGAGCTGCGGCAGCCTCTTTTAATAGCGGCTGCTCGCGGCTCACAGCCAATGACGGCTCCTTGAATCTCCTGCCGTCAGACGGACCAATCACAAGGAAGCAATATGAACCAATCACAGTCGTGTTGATGGATCAATCAAAAGGCAGTATTGGCGGACCAATCAAAAGGCAGTATTACAAGTATGTAAATGTAGAACACCCCTCCCCACTTGGTTTAGTCCAACCTATGTTACGTAGTCACGTAAGTAGGCAGGGCTTTTATGGTGTCTACTTGACCTGCGCAGCTCAGTTGCGTTGTTGTCTTCGGCCGGTTCGGATGGGATCGCTGTTTCTCCCATCCTTCTCCATGGAACCTCCTGGAAGGTGGAGTCAGCCATGCTGCTCCCGCTTGGTCTGTCTGGGCTGGTAGAGTCAGCTCGGCTGCTCCCTTCTGGAGTGGCTTCATGTTGGTTTTCCGCTGCCTGCTCCTTTCTACCGAAGTCATCTCCAGGTAAGTTATTGTGGTTTCTTACTGAGGCTGCCAGTGGTGTTGGTCAGTGGGTTGTTGTTGGAGTTTGTTGCGTTGTTTCTCCCCCTCCCCTTTTATTTGCATTTGAGGGGTCTTCCCCCTCTCTGGTTTGGTTATTATTTTTTTATGTTTGATGTGGTTCTGGCGTGTGTGTGTGTTCTTCTCCTTCGCACCTAGGTTCGTTAGTGTTTCTTTCTACCGTTGGTTATCTCAGTTGATCTATATGTCTCCTCCAGTTTCTTCTGTCCTCTGTCTCTAATCTGTATGATCGGGGGCCTGTTACCTGGGTTATTTTATCAGGTATCTACAGTGGGTCCTCTATGAGATTTTTTGCGTAGACCAGGTGCTTACTGTAGGAGTCTGTTGGTTTTTCAGGGTTGTATGTGGGGTGTAATCTATGTAGGTTGACCTTAATTTTCTGCTCATCAATAATTCTGCTGGGCTTTTATTTGTTGTAGTGTTAAGTGTGATGTGTTGTATGGTTAGCATTTTGCAGATTTTTTCTTGGATGTCACCCGTGTCTAGTTTCTCTAGAGTCCCTTTTGTATACTGAACCATGCGTTCCGGTCGACCTGGAGCTGTCAGGGCATGCCTTATGCCCGGTTAGGCGAAGAACTTTTTGAATGTCAATGCTGTGAATTGCGGCCTGGTGTCTGAAACCAATAGGTCCAGCAACCCATGTGTTGCAAACAGCTTCCTCAGCTGTCTGATGACTGCTTCTGTTGTTGTGGAGTTCATGCCGCTTACCTCCAACCAATTTGAGTAAGCGTCTACTATTATTAAAAATGTGTGTCCTTTTGTCAGCCCTGCTAAATCTATGTGTATCCTTGACCAGGGTCCCCTCGGTGTTTCCCAGTTGAGCACAAGTGCGGCAGGGGGCGTAGGTCTGGATTTTTGGCATTGTGTGCACGTTCCCACCCATCTCTCAATATCCTTATCCATCCCTGGCCACCAGATGTCACTCCTGGCCAGGAATTTCATTCTAACAATACCCGGGTGTCCTTCATGCAATATATACAGTACTTGTTCTTGAAGTATCTCTGGTATGATTACCTGATTCCCCCATAGTATACAACCTTTTAAAATCGAGAGTTCCATTTTTCTGTTTCAGAATGGTTTAAAAGTCTCGCTGTAGTTCCTTTCTGTTTTAGATAATGTTTTTGGAATAGAACATGATTGGCGCTTCTCTCCCATCTGGTAGAGTGTGGCTGAGTATGGCTCCAACGCCGACTGGTGATGTGTCACAGGTGACTCTCAGTGGTAGGGTTTCGCTGTATTGAATTAACACAGATTTGGATGTCAGCAAGTCTTTGATTTCCTGGAATGTGGCTTCTTCTCGTCGCTCCCAGGTCCAGGTAGTTGTCTTATCCAGGAGTCTGTGTAATGATTCCGCCGTCGTTGCCTTCTGTGGCAGAAAGACACTATAAAAGTTAATGAGTCCACAAAATGCTTGTAGATCTGTTTTATTTTTGGGTCTGGGGGCTTCTTTTATTGCTTTGATTTTCTGTTCTGTGGGGTGGATTCCTTTTCTTTTTTTTTTTAAATAAACTTTATTAATTTTACTTTTTTTAAAAAAAAGACAACAACACAGCTATAAATTATATACAACAAAGAGACGCACCAGTCTTGGCATAAGCCAAGAGGGAAAGAAAGGAAAGTTTGAGAGAGGAAAGAGGGAAAGGGAAGAGAAGGGGGGAAAAGTGGGGAAAACAAAGGTAGGAAAGACAATTATAATAAAACCATATTTTGTGACTGTCAGTAAGGTCTTTTCTTCTTCAAAGCTATCGTCGGCCTTAGTCTTCTTAGCGGTGAACTATCTTTGATTAAGCCAAATATACAAAGGATTCCAATTGCTAGAATAAATTGAAGATTCTTTATTTTTAATGCTTGGGTTAGATTGTCCATTTCTGCACATTGTAAAATTTTCTGAATGACCATAAGTTCAGTGGGGATAGAAGGTAGTTTCCAGCACTGGGCAAATGCCAGTCTGGCAGCAGTTAAGATATGGATTGTAATATACTTTGATTTTTTGGATATTCGTTTATCAAAAATTCCTAGAAGGAAGGACTCGGTTTGTACTCAATCTGTTCCATGGTTATTTCCTCTAGCCAGTGCCTAATTTTTGCCAATACTTCTGGGTTTCCTTGCATGACCACCACATGTGGAAGAAGGTACCTTCTATGTTTTGACATTTCCAACACTTGGGGCTCGTGTTGGGGTGCATCTTGGCCAATCTCGAAGGAGGCAGGTGCCATCTATAAAACATTTTATATAAGTTTTCTTTATAAGCTGCTGATTTCGTGATCTTAATGTTCCTGTTCCAGACCTTTTCCCATTCTGCTAGGGTAATGCTCCGACCCACATTTCTGCTCCACGCAATCATATTTCCCTTGACAATTTCTTGTTCCAGTTCTGTTTCTAATAAATATTTGTAAAATTTAGATATATTTTTTTTACTTGGTCCTAATAGAATTTTGTCTAGAGTCTGTAGTTTATTGTAGATTCCAAATTCTTTAATGTCTTGTTTGTATTTACTATGAATTTGAAGGTACACCCACTGATCAATTATAAATCCTCGTTCTTGTAATTCTTGTCGTGTTTTTAAGTTTCCTTGTAGGTCTAATAAATTTTCATACTTAATCATTTTGGTTATATCCAAATTATTAGGGTGTACTATCGCTTCCATTGGAGACAGCCAAATCGGTATTTTTAGATAAAGTTTTTTACGTACTTTTTCCAATTAGTTAATAAAGCGTCCCTAATAAGATGCCTATGGAAATATGATTGCCTGGGTTTCCCTGATTCCCACAGAAAGGCATGCCATCCTTTCTGCATATCGTGGCCTTCTAATACTAGTGTTCTTTTGTTGGTTAGGTTTACCCAATCCTTTATCCATAGTAAGGTGGCTGCCGTATGGTATATTTCCCAGTTTGGCAAGGCTAACCCTCCTCTGCTTTTCAAATCTTGTAGGGCTTTTACGTTAATCCTAGCTTTTTTCCCCTGCCAAATGAAATTCAATGTTATCTTGTTTAGTTCCATAAAAATTTTTTTATTTAGTTTGATTGGAATTGTCTGGAATAAATATAGAAATTTTGGCAGAATATTCATCTTAATCAAAGCAATCCTGCCTAATAAGGAAAGTTGTAACTTGCTCCAGAAATCCAAGTCTTTCTTAGATTGTTGAAGAAGTTTGTCATAATTATTTTCTTTTAACGATTTACTTTGTGGAGTTAGCCAAATTCCTAAGTATTTAATTTTTTTTGTCACCTGTATTCCCATTGTTGTCTCTAGCTTTTTATTCTGGTCTCCTGTTAAATTTTTAGTCATTAATTTTGTTTTTCCCTGTTTATTTTAAATCCCGCGACTTCTCCAAATCGTTCTAGTTCTTCTAATAAGTTGTGTCCTTTTTCTATAGGCTCCTCCAGAAAAAAAACCAAATCATCAGCGAAAGCCTGTAGTTTATATTCTTCTGATTTGATCCTCAGACCTCTAATTCTCAAATTTTGCCTAATGTACGTCAGAAGAGATTCTAGGGCGAATATGAAAAGCAGAGGGAGAGAGGGCAACCCTGTCTTACCCCCTTTTCTATTTTTATCGGGCCAGTTTGTTCCCCATTTATTAGAATGTTTGCCTGTTGAGTGTGGTAAATTGTTGTGATGACATTTTCAAATCTGGTGCCAAGATTCATATTATATATTTTTGAATTAAGAAATGCCAATTTAAATTGTCGAATGCTTTTTCAGCATCCAAGAACATAAATGCAAATTGTTTTTCCGGGTGGGCTTCATAGTATTCTGAAATGTCTATCACTGTTCTTAAATTATTCTTAATTTGTCGAAATGGGAGAAATCCATTTTGATCTTCATGGATATAAGTGTTTAAAACCTGTTTTAATCTATTAGCTATTATAGAAGAGAATAATTTGTAATCTGCATTCAGGAGTGAAATTGGTCTATAATTATTAATAAGTCTGTGGTCTAGGTCCTCCTTCGGGATCAGCGAAATTAAGGCTCCCCTCCACGAGTCCGGCATCTTGGCTGCTAAGAGTACCTCATTAAAAACATCCAGCATCAGTGGTCCAATTTGTTCTATGATAATTTTGTAAAGTTCTACCGGTATCCCATCCGGTCCAGGTGCTTTATTGTTACTTTGCTTCTCTATTGCTGACTTCAGTTCGGACCATGTTATTTTTTGATTTAATAATTCTATCTCTTTCTCTCCAATTGCTTTATCATTCGCTTCCTCCAGGTATTTCATTATTTTATCCTCAGAGACTTCTTCTTTTTGTATAATTTCTCAAGTAATTAAAAGTAATCTCTTTTTCTTCTCTATCTCCTCCTGCATATTGCCCCCTCATCCATTAATTGGTGTATCAATCTTTTTCTTTCGTTTTCTTAAGTTTGTGGGCTAACCATCTCCCTGGTTTGTTTGCATGCTCAAAGTAGATTTGTTTAGTCATTTTCAGACTAATCTCCAATTTTTCTTGTTCCAGTAAATTTAATTTGTGTTTAGTTGTTATTAACTGGTTCTGTATTCTTTGGTTTTTGGGGTTCTTTTGTAATTGGATTTCTAAATCTTTAATTTCTTGTTGTAGATTACTTTGTTGGGCATACTTTCTTTTATTTCTCATAGCATTGTAAGAGATTGTTATTCCTCTTATAAATGCCTTAAATGTGTCCCATATATTTTGTTTCGAAGTTAGATCATTATTATTTTCCTTTAAGAAGAAGTTCAGTTCTTCTTTCAGTTTATTAATATATTCTTCTTCTTTTGTTAAATGAGTGTTAAAAGTCCATCTTTTCTTTGGTTTTCCTCTACCTCTCCAGGTTATTTGAATTGAATTGTGGTCAGCCCAGTCATTTGGTAAGATTTCGCTATCTTTGATTTCATTAATCAATTCACCGTTTATCCAAGCCATATCTATTCTTGTCCAAATTTTGTGCGGGTTAGAATAATAAGTAAACTGTTCTTTTTTGGGATTTAATTTTCTCCAGATATCTACCAGATTCATTTCATTCAACATATCCTTACATGGCTTAGAAAATTCTCTATTCCCTTTTTTGTTCTTACTCCTATTACTATGATCCTTCCGGTAGTCAGTAATAGAGTTAAAATCACCAATCAGAATAATATTACCATTTTCGAATTCTGTTATTTTTTGATGGAGATGTTTAAAAAATTTACCTTGATCATCATTTGGGGCATAGATTACTACCAGTAAGAGTGTAATGCCATTAATCGAGATTTGTACTACCAGCGTTCTTCCTTCAGGGTCCGCCCAGATTAACTCCGCTTTTAAGTCATCTCTCACATAGATTGCGATGCCTTTCTTTTTGTGTTTATCTGCAGGTGCTGTAAATAATTTTCCCAGTTTTGGACACTCTAGGAATTTCTCCTCACTTTTCCTAACGTGTGTTTCTTGTATGCAAATTATATCAACATTTTGTTTTATTAGTTTGGTTAGAGTCCTTTTCCTTTTAGCTCTTGAATTTAGGCCGTTTATATTAATGGAAAGAATTTTCTTTCCTTCGTCCATTTACTTAAGTCTGCCTCGCTTTTTGTCTCGTAACTCTCACGGCTCTCTTCTTGTGGTTGATATGGAGTTGTTTCTTCTCTTTCTCGATGTAAGTTGTCTTTCCCTTGAATATGGACAGATCCTTCTTCTTTGTTCCTATGGCGGTTACGATCCTCCTGCATATTTCTTTGGATTTTCTCCCTAGTGAGTTGATCCTCCGTGGTTGTTAGCTGTTCTAGAAAGTTTTGTGCTTGTTCAATTGAGTCTATTTTAATTTTTCTTCCCTTCCACGATATTAGCATCCCTTCTGGGATTAGCCATTTAAATGAGATTTCGTTTTTATTTAAGTAATTAGCTAAAAATTTATATTCTTGCCTCATGGCCCTCACTTTACTTGGAATCTGCTTAAGAATTATAATCTCTTTGCCCTTATATAATATTCTCTCATCTCTGGCCTTTCTATATATTAGGTCTCTCATGCATCTTCTTGAAAAACGGATATGGATCTCCCTTGGGCAATTGTGACGCCTTGCATAGCTGGTATTCACCCTATAGATTTCATCAAATTCCTTGAGTAATTCATCTTTCTCTTTTTCTACTAGTTCAGCCAACAAACCTGCCATTAATTGTTCTAATTCTTCATTTTTGGATTCCTCCACATTTTGGAACCTTAAGTATGCAGCTGCTCTGTCCATCTCAAGTTGGACCAAGGAATCTTCCATTTCTTTATTAACATTTTTGAAATCTTCCTCAGTCCTTTCTAGGTTCCTCTCCACTTGTTCCGTCCTGTTCTCTATTTCTTTTATTTTTAATTCAGTTCTTTCCATGACCAATTGCATTGTCCCAACCCTATCTTCAACTCTCTGTATATCTGCTCTCATCTCCTCTTTTAATTTACCCATTTCTTCCTGCAGTTCGCTAATATCTGCTCTGGTCTCATTATGATTCCTAATCATAATCTCCTGCATTCTAGACATCGATTCTTGCATTAATTCTTGCAGGGATAATAATGTCACTTGTAAGTTGGCATTCGTAACAGTCGGTTGTTTTTCTCCTTTCAAGGTCTCTTCTATAGTTTTCTGCGTTGTTGGGGAGGCAGATGCCAGAGTTGTCAACAAGGTCTGATTGTTCTTCCTTCCTGTTTTCAGGGCCATGGTTGTTGTGGAAGTCATCTCTGCTAAGATTTGTTTTTGCAATTGGACAATGTTAAGAATATTATCCCAAATCACCATTCGATGTAATAGCCCTTTAAGTGTGATTACAAATCTATTTGCTATGCTTACACCCCAGATACTTTTAGCTCTCTTTCTTTGGCCCAATCTGTCATTCAGGCAAATTAAATTCCAATTCAATAGAGTGTTATCAGTTACTATACAATACTATACAATAGGTGCTATACAATAGAATGAAATCAAATATTATGTATTATGTATTATTCTCTATATTAAATTCAAATACCAGAGTTAATTGTATTTTACCCCTAGTAAATCATACTTGTTTAAAGCATACAACCAACTCTAGAATTTCTCACTCTATATATACTTTTGTCCTATAGTATATATAAATATTTAAGATTCCATTCTATCTGAGACAACCCTATTAACAGTCCTTAAGATTTTTATATATCCAAGAGAGTCTAATCTGTAAACCCTAATACCTGTAACAAGCAGTTTGGCTTTATACTTTATACTTTATACTTGTATTTTTAACTATTATAAAAAAAAAGAAAGACCAGAGAGAAAGGGAGAGAGAGAAAGAGTGCCAGAGGAAAGGGGTCTTTCCAATTATAGGAAATCACTAAGCACGTATCTGTAGGATTAGTTCCATAGAAAAACAAGTCTGAGTTAGGGCTGGCGTTTAGTCTTTTAGTCTCTCCTCCTGGGCGCACCAAGGAAGCAGGGGAGGAAGTGCTGACTAATTGCTGTCAGCGATCAGTCTTGGCCAGGCTTCCGTCTGTCTCCTCCTTCTTCTTCCCTCCTCTTCTCCCCTCTGCCAGCAACCGTCAATCCACCGTCACTTTGGGTATCCGCCTCAGATTGATCACTTTAAAAATCAGTTTTTGTAGACAATAATGCTAAGAGGAAAGGATCTTGCATATAAAAGTCAGTGCGACGTTTTCCGGCTCTCCACCTCTCGCTCTGCCCTCCTTCACAGCCAAAATCCTCTCCTAGTCTTCCAGCCTTCTCAAGCACTGATCCTGGATGGCAATCCACTTCCGAGTTTCTTAAATTCCCACCGCCTTTTTCTCTCCTCAGCAACGCTCCAATCCACACTTTCACTCTGAGTGTCGAGCCACTCTAAACGCGTTTATCCCCCATTCACTTTTCAAACTGCTTTTCTAGCCGCTTGTCTCCAGCTTCCCCCCCTGTTACTCACAATGAAACAGGGAGAATCGGACCGATCACTCTCACGGCTTTGTAATCCTTCTGCCCTTTTCCGCTCAGACCCTTCAGACTGTCACTTTTTGCTTCGTCAGTTCAGTGGCAGACCGGACTTTGGAGCCGCCATTAGCTGGAAGCTGGCTCAATCGCGCTGGTCTCAGAGGCTCTTCCTTCGTTGCTGGGGAGTTGCCTTCCCCCAAACAGCAACCCGGGGGTCCTCTATTCTGACACGAAGCTCTACGGGTTTCGTGTATCCACTGGGGATCCCTCCAAACGCGAGAAGAGGTGTTCGAAAGCCCCAGCTGGGCTTCTCCACCTCTGGACGTCCCTGTCCTGCCACCGGAAGCTCCCCTGTGGGGTGGATTCCTTCTTTATCTATGAGGTACCCCAGGAATTAAAGTTTATTGGTAGCTAGCTGGCATTTTTCTTTTTTTACTTTGAGTCCCGCCTCTTGAAAACTTTGTAAGACCTCCCTGAGGAGGCTTTCCAGTTGGTTTTTGTCACTAGCAGATACCAGCACATCGTCGAAATATGGGACCACCCCTTTTATTCCCTGTAATAGGTGCTCCATTAAGCTTTGGAACACCCCTAGGGCCATGCTGACTCCGAATTGTAGTCTTTTGCATCTGAATGCCCCCCTGTGAGTCACAATGGTTTGTGCCTCCGCTGTTTCGGGGTCAACTGGCAATTGCTGGTACGCTTGTGCAAGGTTGAGTTTTGCGAAGACCATTCCTCCCCCCAACGAATGTAGAAGGTGTTGTACCACCGGCACAGGGTATGCGCTTTGTTGTAGCGCGTGGTTGAGGGTGGCCTTACAGTCTCCGCAGATGCACACGGACCCATCTGACTTAATCGGAGTCACAATTAGGGTTTCCCATCTTGCGTGGTCTATTTGTTCGAATACACCTTGTGCGATGCGTTTATCCAATTGCTCATCGATCTTCTGTTTTAATGCAAAAGGGACTCTCCTTGCCTTTAACCGGATTGGGGCTATGTTCGGGTTCAAATTAAATGAGATAGGGGACCCTTGGTACTTGCCTAGTTTTCCATCGAACACATCCTGGAAGTCCTTCATCAGGCTTTCCTCCCAGTCCGCCTCTGTGACGCTGTTGATCCCGGTCACTCCGATTCCCAGAGGCGTGAACCATTCAAGTCCCAGTAGGCTAGGATGATCCCTGTCTACTATCGTCAATGGAAGAATCACCATGCGCTTTCTGAATTTTACCTGGAAGTGTACAAGTCCGACTACAGGAATCCTGTTCCCTTGGTAGTCCTTCAGTGTTAGTCTTTGGTTCTCTAGTTCGTTTTCCTGCATACCTGGTATCAGGCTCTTTAGTGTGTTCCACGATACCATGGACAGGTATGAACTGGAATCCACTTCCATCTTGCAGGGTCGGTCTTCAATGGTGACTTCCACGCATACCTTTCTTGCATCGGTTGTGTTCAAATGGCCAATGGTTATCATTTGGTGTGTTTCTTCCTTCTGGTTTGTTTCATTGAACCGCTTACTTCTGTTTTCTCGGCTCCAATGGCTCCCTGTCTGTCTTTCTTTGGTTTGGGGGGGGGGGATGCTGTCCCTTCGCCTAGGGCTGTAGCTCTTTTTGTTCTGGCAGACCCTAGCTAGGTGCCCCTGTCTCTCACAGTGCCTGCAAATGGCATCGAGGAAATAGCACTCGGAACCTGGGTGGTCTCCTCCGCACCCGGCACAATGGAATTCCAACTTCCTTTCTCTCCTCTCTTGTCTATTCCGTTCCGACTGGAGTCTATGTATCTCTTCTTCCTCGTCGTCGGTGCCGGGCAAGGATTCGATGTCCTCATGGTGGGTGGGTGTGGTGGTGGGCTTCTAAGTGCCTTCTGGTTTCTTTTCTCGGACTTGGCTTGGTTCACCTTGAATTTCTTGGGTTGCCGTATTCATTAGCCGCATAGTGGCTGCTGATTTTTTCACTGCTTCAGCTGCGGTGGCTTCAGCAATGGCCTTGGTCATGGTGATGTTGGGTCGGGTCAGCAGCCAGCTCTGCAGGGTGAGATCTCTCAGTCCGAGGACCATGCAGTCCCTCATGGCTTCATCCATGTTGAGGAACTCGCACACCCCTCCAATGTCATTCATTCATTCGAAATTCCCGATGCTCTCAACTTCTCTTTGGTCTCACTTATAGAATTCATGTCTCCGGATAAGGTTGGAGACGGTCAGCGCATAATGGGCTCTCAGTTGGTTTAAATCTGGCCACGCCATCTGCTTAACATCCTGGGGTTTGGCCAATGCTTTGGCCATTTTGAAGACTGTGGGCCCACAGTGCGTCAGGAACATGGCTCTCTTCCTTTGATTGGTTATCTCCTGTAACTCATTGCTCTCGAGGAACATGAGGAATCTGTCGATGTATGATTCCCAATCGTCTGCCGCTGGGTCGAATGGTGAGGGTGGAGACTTGCTGCTGGCCATTTCATTGGTTGCTCGGTTCTCGTTGCCACATGCTCAACTGGTCTCCTTTGTCTCAGTATCCCACCCTCGTCACCAATGTTAAGTTGTGGGAAAAATAGACTCGAGACCAGTGTGACTTTCAGCTCTTTATTTAGTTCTCAGAATCTGCTCTAACCGCGGAACCACGGCAGTTTCTTTTATAGCGGCGGCTCGTGGCTAATGACGGCTCCTTGAATCTCCCGCCGTCAGACGGACCAATCACAAGGCAGCAATACAAACCAATCACAGTAGTGTTGATGGGCCAATCAAAAGGCAGTATTGGCAGACCAATCAAAAGGCAGTATTACAAGTATGCAAATACAGAACACTTTATCTTCTCCACAGGTAAACGTGCATGTGTGGGAGAGCAGCTGGCAAGAATTGAGATCTTCATCTTTCTGACCAGCCTGTTGAGGGTCTTCAACTTCCGCTTGCCTGAAGGAGTGAAAGAACTCAACGAAGCCCCTGTTGTAAAGTTGATAATGCACCCACACCCTTACAAACTGTGTGCTATTCCCACACAGGCTTAAACTTTAAAAAACAGCATGAAAAGCATAAAACTGTTTCCTATAGGCCTGTTCTCTTAATTGAACTTTTGCTTTCATTTATTGTACTTTAAAACTTTTTCAGCCTAGTTCACAAACATACTTCACCAGTTCAACCAGTGGTGTGTGAACAATATGCTAAGTAAATTTGTTACGTTTTACCTTAGCTTTCTTTTGCCAATAAACCTATTACTCTCCATTTAGTCCCAGACATTTTCTTTTCACGTTTAAAAGCAGCAGTCTAAACCCAGGCCAGGTCTACTTATCAGGTAAATGAGGTAACCGAATGATGTGATAGCAGTGTTTCAATCATGGTGGGATTCAAATAATTTAACAACCGGTTCTCTGCCCTAATGACCAGCTGGGTAGGCATGATCATATGACTGGGTGGATGTGGCCAACTCGATGTCACTTACGTCAAGGGGTGCTTTTCCTCTCCTTGCCTCTCATGATTGTAGGGATGCTGCAACAGTTGTAAGTGTCAAAAATTGCAGGGGTGGGATTCTACCAGTTTGCACCTATTCGCTAGAACCAGTTGTTACCATTCTAAGCAGTTCAGAGAACTGGTTATTAGAGGAAATTACTGGCCTAATCCTGTAAGG
Organism: Pseudonaja textilis; assembly: GCF_049901715.1. NCBI lineage: Eukaryota > Metazoa > Chordata > Lepidosauria > Squamata > Elapidae > Pseudonaja > Pseudonaja textilis. The sequence goes on from NC_141993.1 coordinate 87,981,878, forward strand.
AAGGCAGGAAGGAACATTCTGGTGTTGCTTACAGAAACTGCCTCTCCATTAACCCTTATTACATTCTTGGCAGGACTAGACTTCCTGTCTCAGGAACTTCTCTGGAGTTTTTTCCCCCTCCTTTGCTGGTACTTTGCTTGTGTGGAGTGACCATTCAAAGTTACAGTGGCACTGAAAAAAGTGACTTATGACCATTTTTCACACGACTGTTGCATCATTCCCACAGTCATGACAGGCCAGGCAAGGAGATGCGTGCCTCGATGTGAGTGATATTGAGTTGGCCACACCCAGTCACATGACCACCAAGCCATGTCCACCACCTAAGCCACGCCCACATAACCTGTTGTTAAAAAATTTGAATCCCACCCCTGAAAAATTGCCATAAGTCAGTTTTTTCAGTACCATTGTAACTTTGAATGGTCACTAAATGACCAGAAAAATACAAAAAGCTTCTTTGCTTGCAAAAAGCTGCCTTAATTACCAGTCATTAGATTAAAAATACCTGCAAGCCGGAGTTACAAATCAGGCAGGGTGTCAGAGCACCTTGAGGAATTAAAATAGTTAAAATGCAATGATAACTTTCAGCAGTCAACTCTTGCTCAAAAATTGAAACCCTTTAGTGGAAAAGTCATTTAAGCTCTCCAGAAAGAGCACACCCAGGAGAAGCAATCCATAAATCCATTTGCACCTTTTAAAGATACCAGCTGGCCTCACCTCACAAAATATCCTAAGGAAATCATCCAGATTTAAGGAAAGATTACATGCCCTCCAGAAAGGCAGTAATATAATCAGTGCCAAGCTTGCATCCTGCCTCTTGGAAGTACACCCCAAAAGGACACTGCCAGGAACAACTAAAGCAGTGAAGGGAGACCCCCGCCTCCTCAGATAGAAAAAGAAACCATGAGGCAGGAAAAAATTCAAACACAATACAAATAATTAAATCACAACAGTAGCTCTTGCTTGTTAAACCAATCAACAGACCAATAGACACAGGAACTAGACAGATTTTTCAACCCAGTTTCTTTTCAGGAACACAGATTAACCTTTTTTCTTCCAAACAAAGCTGAATATCAATAGATACAGGATTAAACCAAACCTCAGAAAAGGTATGTAAACTCACGTTTGAATGTCAATCTTTCTAGCCAGCCAAGAAACCTTGCTGAATTCACTCATCGTACTTCCTTGCCATTAAAAGCTTCTTTCTGTCAGCTCTGCTTCATTACTCAATTATTTCTTCAAAGTGTTGATCATTGCATCCCGGCTGGATGAATTCCAACAGGGGAGTATTTCCTTCCAACAGCAGTATAGCTTTTATTTGTGCACTGCCCAGAGTCACTTAGATGAAATGGGCAATGTATACATTTGATAAACAATCAAAATAAAAATATTAAATTATAAGAATAGAAATGATGAGAATAGACCTAATATTAACATTACCAGGTGTTGTGGCTCCGGGCTTGGATTCAACTCCTGTGACCAATATGAGTTCAAGTGAGGAGGTCATGGCAGAAAAATATGAGCCGGCATGGCTCAGTGATTGGACTGATAACCAGGATGAGGAGATGGACGTGACAAAGGACGACAGACCTGATGTATTAGAATTTTCAGGACCTTTGACCTCCTCTGGTTCCTTATCTGATCAACAGCCGGGAATGGCTGACAGGGAAGTTTTGAGAGAGTCTTCTAGTGGAGATGAGAACTTGGAAAATTTGTGGTTAAATGTAAAAAACAGAAGACGGTTGAGAAGGCAAAATCAGCTGGAGCGAATGAGGAGAGCGAGTCAGTAAATTAGCACGTTGTCTCAATGAGTATAAAAGGACACAGCTGGGCTGGTACAATTTGCCAGGAACAAAGTGACTTATTTGAGTGAGGACGTTACAGCAAGAAGCTCTGAGACTAGAGATTTATTGCCAGGACTGGTTTGCCGGACAGAGTAAAGATTTATGCTGTGGATTGAGATTCCTGCCAGCCGTTATCTTGTAAGACTTCTTTCTGTTTGATTTAATCTGAAATGGCTGCTTTCTGTTTTGTTCATTGGAATTTTGAAGGGGAGTCATAACAACCAGGTAGACCAGACGGGGAAAGCTTTTGGGAGCCACTTCCTATCAGTTCACCCGATCCAGTGCAAACTGGCTGAATACCACCACTGATATTGATCAATCAATATTAAAAGATAAGGAATTTACTCAATTTAGGGAAAAAGAATTAGACCTTTTCTTCAAAGAGAATAGAAAAGAAGACTCACTACAAAATGTATGGGATACAGCCAAGGCATATATTAGAGATTTGGAAACATCATTTCTTTTCTAGAGAAAGTCCAGAAGGAGATTAAAGATGTGTTTGACATCTCACAGTCCATTTCCTATCAGGATCGGAAGAAGCTGCCCTACACCAATGCTGTGATTCATGAAATGCAGCATGCAAAATATGTCATGAGAGTTGGAATTCCCAGACAAACTACAAAAGATGTGAAGGTGAAAGATTACCACATTCCAAAAGTGAGAAATGCTAAGAACAGCCAACTGCTCTCAGAAACTGTTTTGGAAATAAACAAATATGATGTCAGCCTTCAAGATTTTCTCCCTTTGCTTTGCATCTTTCGGCTGTCCTAAGTAACGGGGGGAGGAGGGAGGGAAATTATGGGAAGTGAGCTGGAGGTGTTACAAACTAGAACTATAAACTGGGGGGGGAGGAGTACATTCTTGCTTAGGTTTCTATTCCTTGCTTAGCTTTCTTTTCTATGCTATGCGCAGCTGCAAACCTTTATCAAACTATGCCAAGGTCAACGGACAGAAGCCTCATCACCACCTGGAGATGTCCACATGATGATATTCACAACTTTTAATTGGAAGAACCATTTGAACTATTGGGGGTGGGAACATTGCCATTACTTTGTATATGTGATTTACGCGCCCATTTTCTCAGATTCAGAATTCTTTTGTTGCTACTACTTGATTTCCAGTAAAATATATCTTTTCTCTAACTAAAAGAGTCTAAAGTATTTCTTTCTTGGATTTTGAATGGAGCACTAGCTGATATTATTCTGAATCTCACATTACCAGCCCACCCGGAGAGATAATACAATTTCTTCCGAGGGGGTCTGAACATCATGTCAAGTCCAGCCAGTGACCAAGAAGACCTGGGAGCAACTGGAGGACAAGATTCTCTGCTGCTAGAGGAAGCAAGGGAAGCTGACTTGTTAGCAGAACTAAATCTTGGAGAAAAACCAGCTGTAAAACCCAAGTGGTCCCTGGGAGTCAGCTGGAAGGATCCTGAGGAAAAGCCTCCTCCAGGAGTGACCACTACCCGCTGGTGTAGAAGAGAAGAGCCATGGCAGGAGAAGGACAGGAAGAATTTTTTACTAACTCAAGCCAGGAATCTTCTAAATGAAGCTATCGGAGATCCTCAAACTGAACAAAGGTATGAGGGAGAGGAGGGGAGGCAGCCCCAGCCAGCAGAAGCAGAGCAGCCACCCCCATAAATCAATGCGGGCAGGCAGCCCAGGGCCCCATTGCCAGAAGACAGAGAACTCCAAAGGTGCCTCCGTTGGAAGTAAAATATGGGGGGGGGGAGGGGAATCCCAAGGAGTTAGGATTTTTCCTGGCACAAGTCTGGAGCCATATGGAGGAATACGGAGGGGATTTTTCCTCAGAAGCAGCCAAAGTTAGATGTGTTACCAGGGCTCTGGAGGGAACAGCTGCATAGTGGATGGTGACTTTGCATAATGATAATGCCCCTCAGCTGATGAATTATGACCTGTTCATGACTGTGCTGCGGGCCAGGTTTGAAGACCCACTTGCTGAACGTAAGGCCAGAATTAGGATGAAGACCATAAATCAGGGGTGGAGATCAGTGGCTGACTACACCCAGGAATTTAGAGAGCTGGCGTGTCATATTCAAGTCTGGTCCCAGGGAGCCCTGATAGAAGCATTCAAAGATGGGTTAAATGAAGATGTATATCAAAGCTGTATTGCCAGAAGAGGCCCCAATGTGCTGCAGGTGTGGTACGTGCTGGCAGCAGAGGTGGAAATTGATCTAACCCGAAACAGATGCCGGGGGGGTTCTGGTTGGAGCAAGTCCTCCCCCACCCATCCTCGAGAAGCCTTAAAACCCCAAAAGGGAGGGATGGCGGTGAAACCCAAGACCTCTGCTTGCTTCCAATGTGGGAAGGTCAGCGGGCTGCAGATTGCCGGGCCAAGTTGGAACCAAAGAGGGCGCCAGGAGGAGGAAAAAGACCTGAAAAAACCCTAGCAAAGCCTTGCAAAACGGCGCTTAAAGTGGACGAGGTTGTAGAGTTCGCCCCCCCGAAAGGAGAGGAGCTGGGAACTCCAACCTCTTCTGAAGAGAGTGAATTCAAATCGGAAGTCGACTCACTGGTAAGTCCAAACAAGGGCCCTATGACCATTCCAGTGAAGTTAAGGTTACCCATATCGGGGGCCAAAGGGAAAATGCTGGCCTTGTTAGACTCTGGGTGCACAAGGTGCGTGGTCAGCTCGGAAGTAGTGGAGAAAATGGGCTTAAGACTAAAGACCTTAAATATGCCCATAGCTTTTTGCCAATTGGATGGATTGGTAGCTGGGGGCGTCCCTACACATTTCATAACAGAACCCATAGAAATGACAATGGGGAAGCATAGAGAGACTTTGTGTTTTATTGTGGCCCCTGCGGTGGAACAGCCGCTAATACTGGGATAGCCCTGGCTCCGGAAATGGAACCCCCACGTCGATTGGAGGAGGGGGTCATTGCGCATATGTACTGACCAGCGCCCGGAAAGGGAGGGGCAATCTCAACCGAAATTCAAGAATCCCACTGAACTGGCCTCCACGGGTACTGAGAAACTGAAGGGGGGGAGAAAATTCCGGAGGAATATTGGGACTTAAAGGAAGTATTCAGTGAAAAGGCCTCAGATGAGCTTCCACTCCATCGACTGTAGTATTGAAATTTTACCCGGGGTGAAACTCCCAAAACCAAAGCTTACTCAATGACACCGCGGGAGCTAGAAGAGCTGCAGTCATTTATCGATAAGAATTTGGAACGTGGTTTCATCCAACCCGCTAGACCCCGGGTAGCGGCCCCAGTGTTGTTCCGTGAAAAGAAAGATGGCTCCCTTGGCTTATGTGTTGATTATAGAAACCTGAATGCTATTTCCATGGAAAACGTGTACCCCTCCCCTTGATGAAGGACATGTTGACCCACCTGTGGGTGCAGAAATCTACCTTTCAGATTTATTACTTGTTTTTGGCCTAAATTACATATAGAAGAGCAAATTTCAGCATGAAGAAAATAGAAAAAAATCAAAACTGTGGGCAATGAAGCCCCAGGTAATATAATAAAGGGTAGAGACTCCTGGAATTTATAATCCATCAACATCTGGGAGGTTATAGTTCCTCAAACATAAACTGGGATTAGAATTAGAATAACAGCATTGGAAGGGACTTTGGAGGTCTTCTACTCCAACCAGGAAACCCTATACTATTTCAGACAAATGGTTGCCTAATCTCTGTTTCAAAATTTTCAGGATTGGAGCATTCACATCTTCTGGAGGCACGTGTTCCACTGAATTGGTCGGACTGTCAGGATGTTGATTTAAGGATAAAACAATCTCTCTTTTTGGTATTCTAATGACCCATGTTAACTCTGTTAAGAGATATACAGTAGGAACTCAGGTGGCGATCATAATCTATTCTATGAATTCGGTCGTCGCCCAATTTGGTTGTCACCAGAAGTGTATATGTGTAAAAAAAATAATGGCATGGTGCAGAAGGTCAAATCCCTGTGGCTGTGTTTGGTTGCCACCTGAGCACCCATTTGCGACCAGAGGTAAACAATTTTAGTTGTCACCTGATTTGGTCGTGAATGGAAGCCTTTGTGACCAGAGGTTCTACTGTATGTGGAGCAACCTAGTTTGAAGGATTCAGGCATTCCAAATTTTCCTCTCATCACATAGTGTTTGAGGTGGAACTGGTCCAACTCACTGTGTGACAACTGTCTATGGGACAATTCAAGAAAACAAATTAATTATTTAAAACTGATGTGAGCACATTTCACTTTGTCCCTCCTTTTACATTGTTTTTTAATGATAGTGATAATATTCCATCATTTCTTTTATATTAGTATAACTCTTGTTCTACGGTGAGTTGGCCCAAGGAGAGTTGGCTGTAGTAAGTTGGCCACAGCAAGTTGGCCATGGCAAGGTGGATGGGGAGAGTTGGCCATGGTGAGTTATCCTAGACTCTGATTGGGAATGCTCTTTCTCTTATTGGTCTTAGCGTTGTTGTTGTTTCCTTTATATGATGCTTTAGCTTTTCCTCCTGATCGCTGTACTCCACTGATGGGAAAGTAAAAGCAAACCATCTTTTGATGCTTCATCAAATGACTGCTGGTATATTTTTAACAAGGTATTGTGATATTAAGGTATTTTTAACAAGGTATTATGATCAAGGTTCACTTACTTTAAATAGGACAGGAAGGGATTTATTTCTTTTTGCTTTTAAATCAATGGCAAGGACTGGGGTAGGGGCAAAATCAGTCAGGGAAAGTCACTCATTGCATAACATCTACAGTCCCTTTGGTGAATGGGACAATTCATAGATTTAGTGAACAAGCAAATTAATTACAACTGAGAAGGGAATTCAAGGAGAGAACTGGAGGATTCTTATCCTTGTGACATGGGCCAATTACCAATTAAAGGTCCCATGAAGGGAAATGGTGGAATGATTCTAGGAACCAAGTGAAACATGAGTCCTTCTTAGACTTCTGCTCTTTACCTAAGGAGAAAAAAAAACCATATGGAGCTCAGGAACAAGGACAGGTGTGAGCTTCAATTTTTTTTTTTAAGATTAAGCTTTCAGGCTGGGCTCAGAATGAGATACATCATAGCAATCAGTAATTTAATTGTACGGAATAATAAGTATAATAAAAGTATTGGGCCATAAGAAAAAAACATAATATCATAAAGGATAATTAGATCCTATTCAAGCCACCTGATCTCTTTTGGGTTTAATGATACTTCAGAGTTGGCTAATTGTCCCTGCAAAAACTTTACCATGAATCATTTTCAGATGTGGTCATGGGTTAGGCAACTGATTGGTGACATCATGTTTAGATAGGTATTTCTAAACATTTATAGCTCTCTACCTATAATTTGATGCTTGGATTTAGGACATCTTTCAATCAATAATAGTTGCTGCAGAATTTATTACAACAGCTCTGCTTATAACCATGAAGATTACACTTATTTTATTTGCAAAAGGCTACACAGCATCAGAGACGATGCTCAACAGTATGAAGCCTTCATGAAGACATTCCTTTATTTGTAAGCAAAACTGAGTGAGTTCTTCATGCTAAAATCCTGATGCTAGGCTTGCAAGGATATGAATGAGACATAATCCTGCCCCCATGGACACAGAGAGAGAAACAGAGGGAGGGAGGGAAAGAGAGAGAGAGCAAGAGAGACACCGAGAGGTGGGGGAGGGAAGGAGAGAGACAAGAGACAGAGAGAAAGAGGGGAGAAGAGAGAGACACGACACACACACAGAGAAAGAGAGAGGGGGGAAAGAGAGACGAGACACAGAGAGGGAGGAAAAGGTAGAGACAAGAGACACGTACAGATAGGAAGAGAGGGAGGGAGAGAAAGAGAGAGGAGACAGGGAGAGAGTGGGACAGGGAGGGAGGGAAAGAAAGAGAGACAAGAGATAGAGATGAGAGAGATAGAGAAGAAAAGGGGCATTGACTTCCAACTCTTCATAGCACACTACAAGGTAAACACACTCCAACCTCAACTTTTTCCTTTTACACATTAATATATAACTAGCCATTCCTATAATACCGAATCCTTCTAATCAACAAAACCAAAGTCAAAGTTTGGTCTTTTTTTTCTTCACAAGTATAAATTCCAGAAGTGATATCCAAATAAAAACATATTTTCCTTTTTGAATAAAATAATCCCTTTCACTACTCCTGCTTTATCTTCCTTGCTATGGAAATAATGCATATTTCTATTTGTACCTACCATGTTTTCAGAAAATAAGCCCTACTCAGAAAATAAGCCCTAGCTTGATTTTTACACATGCTCCCAAAACAACCTCTAGTTAAGACCCCACCCACTCTGTTGCACCTGGTTGGGTGGGGCGAGGTGCACAGATAAAAATCAAACTAGGGTGGGGATGGGGGGATGGAGCTGCTTACCTTTGGACAGTTGCAGCTGGGCCTTGCACACCCTGTCAGCTGAGTTGCCTTGCAGCTGCTTGTGCATGTTGCCCCTGGCCTCCGATTCTCTGACAGAGGCCTTCAGGAAAGAAATGATCTCTGGATTGATGTTTGTGGCATGCCCCCCACCTCCATTTTGCCATCAGAAGCGCTGTCAGATCTTGTTTCTCAGCTGCCGAGGCCTTTCATGAAGGCCTCTGATGATGAAACGGAAGCTGAGGGATGATGCATGAGAGTGGTGGCAAGTGGCCACAGGAGCAGTGGATGGGAGTGGCCACACAGGCTCTTGCTTCGTGGGTCTGTTGGTGCTGCCAATAGGTGAGACAGTGAAAGGCTTCCTGTGACAATATGACCTGCTGCCTTTTTTGGCAGTGGGGATCGAACAGAAGGGAAATGGGGCACATGGAGGCTGAAAACAGGGTGCGGGGAGGCCAAAAATGGGATGCAGATGCTAAAAATGGGATGCACGGTGGCGGCAACTGGCGATGGCAATCCAAGCAACCTGAAACAGCTGATTGTCAAGAGGCCAATCCAACCGACAATCAGCTGCTTGTGCTAATCAGGCTGTGCTGAAGCTGAAACAGGCTGTTTGCTGTTTGCTGGAAGGAGGCAAATTATTGGGAGGCAGAGGCCGAAGGGTGGGGGGCGGTGGGTGGGCAGGGCTTCAACAACATTCACTGTATAAGATGCACAGACATTTACAGCCACTTTTGGGGATAGAAAAAGTGTGTCTGATACTCCAAAAAATACGGTAATATGTGCCAGTTGCCAAGCACCTGAAGTACCTGTAGGGATGCTGTAATGGTATGAAAACCATTTTGTAACTCACTTTTTTCAGTGTGAATCTACCAGTTGAAGGATTACTTTCCTGCACTGATATTCCTACATAACCACCAGGAATGTATTTACTCTAGAGACTTGAGATACCGAGATAAAAAATAACTACAGAAATCTGCATAGAATTCATTGTAATTTTCATTTTCCATTTTAAACATCAGAGCAGGAATGACCCCAAATCCACCTACAAAGAAGAGAACCTGGCTCTATGTGTTTTTGATTTGTTTACTGCTGGAACAGAGACAACCATGCTTACTCTGATGTGGGCACTTCTCCTTTTGACCAATCATCCTAACATCCAAGGTGAGACAGACATGGCTAGTGCAACCTAGTGCAACAAAAGTTACTCCAGGTTTTAAAATTGACAGAAATTATTTTAAACCTATTCTTTGTAATAATTTCCAATGTAGATTCTTGATTCTATAAGCAGGAGTATGAATTTAGCAGGATTAAAGGAAAACAAAGAATGTACGTACGGAAAGGCTACCATATGCTAAATAAATAAACAGAGATCCTCCTTTGAATCCTCAGTAAAATATTCAGTGAGGAACTAGAAACTGGAAATCTGTGCAAATCAGGTCAGATTTCATGCTTTCAAGGCAGAAATCTATCAAGCGAGGGCTGGAAGGGGCTGAACCAAACTAGGGCCCTTGTCTGCAGCATTGAGGGACATATCCAGGATGAGTGTAATGGATCCTTCTGAAGACCCCTCTCTGGATGTGAATTCAGAGGAGGAAGAGGAGGATGAGCCAGGTCCTGATATTTTGGAGAAAGAGAGCATGGGAGCACCAGAGAGAGATGGATGGGAGAGTGCAGGGTTCCAGCCTGACAAGGCAGCCACAGCCAGGACTTTTGGATGGGTGACAGGCTGAGATAAAGCTGAGGGAGCCGCAGCTGTGGCACATGAGCCTGGATGACCCAGACAGGAAGAATGAGCATCTGCCCCAGTGGTGGGATTCAAATTGCTTTACTACATGTGGGCGTGGCTTGGTAGGCATGGCAGGGGAAGGGAAATAGGTAGTATTTGCCGGTTCTCTGAACTACTCAAAATTTCCATGACCGGTTGAATGCCACCTCTGATCTGCCCACAGTCAAGTGAGGATAAGGAGGTAGAGTCCATACCTCCTCCTGATCCAAGGATGTGCATGGAGACAGGCACAATGCTGGTTGGCCAGGTTATTCACGATGAAGCAATCTCACCCATTATGAGGGACTGTACTGGCATTGCCTATTTAATCCTGCCCAAAGTAATGGGTGTTTCCCGAACAATGTGTCCAGGTTCTTACCTCCTGTTCTTTGTCACTTGATTTGTAACCTTGGGTGTGGATTTAGAACTGGATTTGGACTGTCTTTGGCATTTCTTGGACTGAATCTTGTTGAGATTTTGTCTCATGCTGAGCTTGGTAATCAACGTTTGGTTTACTCCTAAAACTGGGATTTTGAATAATGACCTTTGAACTTTCCATTGTGAACATCTGTGCAAGGGAGGGGTAGCACAATGAGGGTTTGGTGGCAGGTAGTGAGCCAACTCTGAGTCTAACCTAGTGCCAGTCAGAAGACATTACCAGTCTGGAGGTCAAAGTGGAGAGTGTTTGCTAAGGCCAAAAGGCTAGTGGAGGTGTATTGAAGAGCCAGCTTGGTGTCGGAGCTGCAGTCCTGAAGAATGAGAAGCAGGGACTGGAAGCCAAAACTGACCAAGAAAGTCAATAGGGACCTTGGCAGTGAAGTACATGGCTGGGATCAAAGACCAGCAGGAAGAGTGCAATGCCCAGAGATCAGAGATGGATTTGGAGTCCTCAATCAGGTGGTCTGGGGCAAGTAGCAGCATAAAGGTCATTGAGATGGCAACTGGCATTGGAGTTAGAATTGGCACTGCAAATTTGGAATTCCAATCGAAGGGGAGCCCAGAAGCTTACAATAACTTGAAGAAGGCCAGAACATTGGTGGAACAGGCTTGAATGAACAAAATAAAGCATCTATTTCCATCATTTTTTCTAGAGAAAGTCCAGAAAGAGATTGAAGATGTGTGTGAATTCACACGGTCAATTTGCTATCAGGATCAGAAAAAGCTGCCCTACACCAATGCTGTGATTCATGAAATACAGCGTGTAAGATATATCTTGACAGCTGGGGTTCCCAGGAAAAATACAAAGGATGTGAAGATCAGGGATTACCACATTCCAAAGGTGAGGAACATGTTCAGGTTCTATTGCAGTACAGCATGGAGGGAAAAGCAGAATATGACATGTGCTCTCTGTTCATAACTACCAATGTAGTCATGTAAATTCAAATAACCAAGAATAGCAAACTCTTGTGGGGGATGGATTATGAGTTTAAATCCAAACACCTCTCAGATTTTAATGTTAGAACCATTAGTATTTTCTATTTATTCTAGGAAGATGATACGTGATTAATGGCTGAACTTCAGAAGTGTAGTCATACCTGGACTTGTTTCTTTGTCCATTTCTCGGGGCAGTCGGATGTGACATATAGGCAGCCCCCTCGTGGTTTTAATGGAAAAAATGGAAGAATGAAGCTAAACATTGGGCAGCTACTGCTCTCTGAAACTTCTATGGAAATGTAGAAATGTGAGTCCATAAAGGCAAACTAAAATCAAATGTTTAATCAATGTTGTTTGAACTTTTCTGCCCGTTTCACTTATGAAACTGGTCTACTTAATAATCTCTTTTTCTTAACAGGGGGCTGCTATTCTCCCAGACCTGCGCTCCGTTCTTCTTGATCCTGAACAATGGGAGACACCTGAAGAATTCAACCCAAATCACTTTTTAGATAAGGATGGGAAGTTCGTTGACCGAGAAGAGTTTCTGCCATTTGGAATAGGTACATCTATAAGCCCAAAGCAGCTAATTACTTATAGATTCTCACCATTCACACCCCTGAGATGATCTGAGGTCATCATGGTCTGAACAGGAAACCAAGGAATCCTTGGTTTCAAAGCTAAGAGAGTCTGAACATCCCTTAGGGTATAAACTTTGAACTACAAAGGGATAGTTAGACTGCAATTCTACTATTGGAGCTTTGTAAGATATGGATAAGATTGTATCTCTGGTGTTTGGGGAGAATTACTAGTTAAATCCAAAGAACACTCAGTTAATTGTAGCTTTTTCCTGATGATCTGGACCACAGAGTTATGATATTCCTTGCAGCAAATCCTTCCATCCTCCACCATTCAGTCAGAGCTGAAGAATCTTCTTGGATGAGAATTGATCTTCTTGGATGAGAACATCTTCAAACAAAAAACAGTCTGGTTGTCTCTTGAAAAAGCACCTTTGAGGCAACCCTGACCTGGATGCTTGAGAATCTACACAGATATTTTCCCAGGCAGCTAAAAGGCATCTGAAGAGATTTTAAGCAAGGAGAGCTAGAGCTTTCTATCTCCCTACCTTGGGTGGTAGAAAATATTAAACACGGGATAATGTTTTAGTGGCCCTTCATCCCTGCAGAACATGGTCTGCAGAAAGTAATCTCCAATTATTGCAGAGATTGATTTCCATCCAACATAATGGCATCCACATCCATCTATGGCTCTAAGAGTTATCCTGGCTCTTGTTCAGATAGAAACAAAACATCAGCTTCTGGGGTCCGATAGTAGTTGAGACAGATCCATGGCAGCCACAGAAAAGCTGACATCCTGGACTATTACTCCTCAATTCCTAGGCAGCACTAGGAATTGAATCTGCTAGAAAATATCAGAATTCAACATGAAAATCTATTTCATCTGTTATGGATCTTTTCAGATTCCCTTGCTAATGGGATATACTCTAGAGAAATGATTATTATTCACTTTACGAATGCTTTGTCTCATCACCAGGTCAACGTATATGTGTGGGAGAGCTGCTAGCAAGAATTGAGATCTTCATCTTTCTGACCAACTTGTTGAGGACCTTCAGCTTCCAGTTGCCTGAAGGAGTGAAAAAACTCAATGAAGGATCTGTTGTAAGAGCAACAGTGCAGCCACACCCTTACAAACTGTGTGCTATTCCCAAAAAGGCTTAAACTTAAACACCATAAAAAGCATACACTTATTCAAACAGTAGCTATTATGATAAATGTTTCCTCTATATTTCTATTCACTTAATATTGTTCTTTGCTTCCATTTAGTCAGTACCAAAACTTATGTTTGACCATTCTGATCCATAGTCGAGGTCTTTTTGAAGGGTAGCAGTATTGTCTGTGGTGTTGAATAGCTTTACATCATCAGCGAAGAAAACGCAGTTGCTCTTAGTATGATCACAGAGGTCATTTATGTAGAGTATGAAGAGAGTTGGTCCTAGAACACTGCCTTGGGGGACACCACTGTTGACAGGTACAGAATTTGATAGGACGCTCCCAATTTTGACCATCTGTTACCTGTTTGACAGGAATACTTCTATCCAGTTATGCAGGTGTCCAGAGATACCATAAGATTTTAGTTTTAGTAGTAGTTTGTTGTGTACCACTGAATCCAAAGCTTTAGAAGTCTATGTAGATTGCATCTATTTTTTGCCCTGATTGAGTTGTGTAGTCCACATGTTTTTGCAATGTAAGAGTTGCAGATTACAGGATAGTTTTTTTTTCTGAAACTAAATTGTTTATTAGAGAGTAGGTTGTTTGTCTCTAAGTGGAAGATAATGGATTGGTTAATCATTGATTCCATGACTTTACAGGTGACGCAGCATAAAGAGATTGGTCTGTAATTTTCAACTAGGCTGGGGTCTCCCTTTTTGAAGATGCGGATGACTAAGGTACACACACAGGAATGTATAATACTCTAAGAGAAAAAATTAGTACCAATAACGGTGTCAGTCAAGGATGTATATGTCTATGGAGACTCTCAGTCATCCTAGTCATAGTTGTCTCAAAGGTGCTTTTTCAAGAGGCAATTGGACTTTCTGGGTTCTTTCTGAAGATGTTTCCCTTCTCATCCAAGAAGCTTCTTCAGCTCTGACTGGATGGAGGGGAATGGAAAGATTTATACTCCCTGCAGACAGCTGGTCATTTGCATTCTTTTAGAGAGTCATTAAGATCACCTGGAGGTTTAGCTGTGTTATGAGATCATATTAAGAGCAACTGTGTTCTCTTCTCTGATGATGTAAAGCTATTCAACACCACCGACAACACTGCTACCCTTCAAAAAGTCCTTGATTATGTATCAGAATGGTAAAACAAATGGCAACTTCAAATCTCAACAAATAAATGCTCCGTCTTACATATTGGCAAAAAAAAATCAGAAAATAAAATACAAGCTGAATAGTCAAGATATTGTTGATGATCCAAGCTCTGTAAAGGACCTTGGAATACTCATCTCTAATGATCTAAGTGCTAGAACCCACTGTAACTATATAGCCAAAATGGTATTAAGAATTGTTAACCAAATCCTGCATAGCTTTTTCTCCGGTAATATCACACTACTAACTAGAGCATACAAAATGTTTGCTAGACCAATGCTTGAGCACAGCTCATCAGTCTGGAACCTGCATATCTGATATTAATACAGTTGAGAAAGTCCAGAAATACTTCACAAGAAGAGTTCTCCACTCCTCTACTCATTGCAGAATACTTTATGCCACCAGACTTGAAATTCTAGACCTAGACAACCTAGAAGTACACCGTCTTCGGTCCACAAAGCTCAATCATGTTAGACCACAAAGCTCATTCCTGTTAGCCCAACAAAGACCCAATGAGAGGGGAGGTCCAAAGTTGTCTCAGGAGGAAGAGAATCCACAAAGCAAGCAGCAAAACGAACAAAAGTGTCCCTATAGCAATCATAGTCCAGCTGACCCTTTTTCTTTGATGCTTACTAGTGTATCTGTGATGGTTCTGTCCTCTTTTTTTACCTTCCTTCCTCTTATATACGCCATTCAGCCCCATTATTTCTCATAGTTCTCTGTGAAACAGCTATATTTATACACTGAGTAAATAAGTAAATTAACAATCAGCAAGACTGTGATCCAAGGAGAGGATTGGGGATTCTTATCCATGAAGCCTGGGCCTGCACCCAATTACCATAAAGGGGATCCTACGAAGAGATAATTCTGGAATGACCCTAGGAACCAAGTGAAACCTATGTCATTTTGAGTTCTTGCTGTTGAAGAGTAGGAATTTTTCATTTTTCTGCCAAGGATGTGCTGAAGCCAAAGCTGGTTCTTTGGCAGTGCTGCTCCGTGGATTAGAATGAGAGCACTCAGGAATGACCCAAGACAGGTTTTGGGTAGCCATAGACTCTGCTTGGAAGGAGAATCTTGAAGATTTCAGGGCACCAGTCATCCATCTCACTCTCAGCAGTTTTTTTTAAAAGCATGCTTGGGTTTTAACTTCATTTTTTGAATCTTTTGTTTGACTTTGCCTTTTCTCTTTAAAAATTGAGTGACTGGCTGAATGCTGATTTATTTTAATCCCTTGCCGGACTTCATCATTTTTTTTCCTTTTCCCTTTGATTTATGTAGTGGTTTTGAATAAGCTGCTTTTCTGTAAGAAAACACAGCATGTTTTTGGATAGTAGAAGTTCTTCCATTTGATTGACATTTATATTTGACTCTCAGCAATGAGAGTATTACTTCTTTCTGGCCTAAACTGCATATAGAAGACCAAATTTCAGAATGATAATAAATATAGAAAAATAATCAAGATAGTGGGAGCAACCAGAGTGCAAAGCCCAGAGATCCCAGGTGGATTTGGAACCCTCTGGTAAGGTAGGCCAAGGCTAAAGGTCAATGAGCTGGCAACTTTTTATGTTTTTAATCTTTTTTATTTTTCTTATACGTATCCATTTCATGTATTCATAACTATGTTTATACTTATACCTATTATCTTGTAAGTGATTGACAAATCAAATAAATTAAAAAAAATAAAATAAACTGAGGTTGGAGACCTAGCTGGGGCTGTGAACTTTGGTATTCCAATAGAAAAGAAGTCCAGAAGCCAGCAATAAATTGAAGGAGAAGGTCACATAATCTGAAGAACATTGGTGGCAATAGGCCTCTAAGGATTAAAATTTGGAAACATCATTTCTTTTCTAGAGAAAGTCCAGAAGGAGATTAAAGATGTGTTTGACATCTCCTATCAGGATCGGAAGAAGCTGCCCTACACCAATGCTGTGATTCATGAAATGCAGCGTGTAAAATATGTCGTGAGAGTTGGAACTCCCAGACAAACTACAAAAGATGTGAAGGTGAAGGATTACCACGTTCCAAAGGTGAGAAATGCTAAGAACAGCCACTGCTCTCAGAAACTGTTTTGGAAATAAACAAATATGGGTCCATAAAGACAAGCTAAAACCAAATCTTTCATCAATATTGTTTGAACTTTTTTTGCCAGTTTCCCTTATGAAACTGTTCTGTTTAATCATCTCTTCATTTGCAGGGGACCATTATTTTTCCAGACCTGCGTTCTGCTCTTCTTGATCCTGAACAATGGGAGACACCTGAAGAATTCAACCCAAATCACTTTTTAGATAAGGATGGGAAGTTCGTTGAAAGAGAAGAGTTTCTGCCTATTAAGTATGGGAAATAAGAGGCTGAACCAGGGCTTAGTGCAACAAGGTTTATTTATAAGGGCTGAACGTGCTTGCTCAGCCTGGGACTGGCTCGCAGCGAACAGCTGAAGGGCTGGACCCAGCAGCCTGCTATAAAAGCAGGCTGCTGGGGAAACCCAGCCAATGAGGAGGGGCAGCCGCCCCCGCAGCGCGAACGGACCTTGGTGGGAACTTCTTCAAGGTCCAGGGACATAACACCCCTTCCCCCCAGATGCGAACACGCATAGTCCTTGAGGTATACGGGAGGCTTGTGCTGACGCCCAGAGCGGCGCAACTCTGGTGTGCTGTTCAGTGGATCAGAGTCCGTTGGCGACTGTTGGCTCGATGATGAGTCCCGAGTACCACCCTCGGTCGGAGTAGGTCCGGGGTCAGTAGGGCTGGACGCTGGGAGTGTCCTCACGCCGTCTGGCTCGGATGGGTTGGACGCTAGGTCGCCGCAGTCATCATTTGGATTCTCTGGTCCGGCTGGAGACGTTAGCAGGTCATCGGAGTCGATGTCGCTGTGTGGAAGTTGCAGCGGACTCTCACCGGTCTGTGCCCCCGAGTCGCGGCTGACAAGGGTGCCCTGGCGTCTCCGAAGCTGGTCCAGATGTCGTCTCCAGACCCGGCCATCTTCCAGCTTAACCCGGTATGATCTGGGTCCTGTGATGGCTACGATTTCTCCTGGGATCCACAATGGGTCGCCAGCGAAGTTTCTCGCGAACACGGGTTCCTGCAAGACAAAATGCCTACTCCCGATGTGGAAGCGAGAGGAGAGTCAGGGCAGTAATGTGGGTGGAGCCTGTCCAATACAGTTCGCAGGCGTCTGCCCATCAGAAGCTCGGCCGGGGACTTGTTGGTTACTGTGCAAGGGGTTGAATGCTGGCTTAACAGGAAACAGGATAGTTTGTGGTGCCAGTCATCCTTGTTGAACCTGGCCAGGGCTTCTTTAGTGGTCCTAACAGCTCTCTCTGCTAGCCCATTACTGGCAGGATGAAAGGGGGCCGTGAAGATGTGACGAATGCCCAGGTTGGCCGTAAAACGACTGAATTCGGTTGACGCGAATTGGGGACCATTGTCGGAAACAATGGAGTCTGGTAGACCGTGCGTTACGAACAGGCGAGTCAATGCCTTGATGACTGCTTGTGAAGTGGTCGTGGATAGTTGTGCCACATCAATCCACTTTGAGTAAGAGTCTCGACCACGAGGAACATTTTGCCATGCAATGGGCCCGCGGGTCGATGTGAATCCTGGACCAGGGTGCGTTGGCACTTTCCCACTTGGTGGGGTGGCAATTGGAGGATGGACGGGAAACCTGGCAGGGATGGCAGGAGCTTACCCATTTGTTGATGTCCTCATCAAGGCCAGGCCACCAAATGTAGCTTCGCGCCAACGCCTTCATTCTGACGATGCCAGGGTGGCCTTCATGCAACGCCTCCAGCACTCGGGTGCGCAGAGATGTCGGGATGACCACTCGAGTGTGCCCCATAGCAGAGCAGCCCTGTAAGCTCGACAGTTCCTGTAAGCGGGTCTTAAATGGCGTGAATTTAGCTTCAATGTCACTGCCCGGCCACCCCCTCCTCACCCAGTCCAGTACCTGGGCGATCGTTTTGTCCGTTTTGGATTTATTGGCAATATCAAGGGCAGTGATTGGTAGGTCCAGTTGGGTGACTTCAAAAATGGCGTTGACCGGGGCAGGGTCTTCAGCTGGGTCAGGCAGGGGGCAGCGGCTAAGAGCGTCTGCGTGGGACAATGTTTTACCCGGGCGGTGCACAAGTCTATACGAGTATGCTGCTAGGAAAAGGGTCCATCTGGTCATTCTGGGGGACAGAATTTGAGGGGTCTGCTTGTCACCTGCTAGTAACCCTAAAAGCGGTTTGTGGTCGGTGACTAGCTCGAAAAAGTGGCCAAAGAAAATTCGTGAAATTTCTTCACCGCTGTAACAGCTGCCAAGGCTTCTTTATCAATTTGACTGTAATTGCGCTCTGTTGCAGAGAGCGTCCTGGAAAAAAGCGATAGGGGCCTCGGGCCGTTGGGCAGTCTGTGACTTAAAACTGCCCCAATGCCGAAAGGAGATGCGTCTGCGGTGGTACTAATGGGAGGTTGGGGTCAAACTGGATAAGCACTGCCTCTGATGTGAGTAGCGACTTGACTGCGCGAAGCGGAGTCTTCTTTGTGTCCCCAGTGCCAAACCGTTTTTATCCAGAAGTCTGTGGAGGGTTCTGCCACAGAGGCTTTATGGGGCAGGAATGACGCGTAAAAGTTCAAGAGCCCCAAAAAGGCCTGCAGTTCTGCTTTGGAGGTTGGAGTGGGTGCCTCGTGTATTGCCTTAACCTTGGACTCCAGGGGGTGAATGCCTGAGGCGTCAATTTTATAACCCAGAAAGTCCACCTGTCTAGTGGCAATGGCACATTTTTCTTTTTTTAACTTGAGGCCATGCTGCCTGAACCTCTCCAGGACTGCTCTAACTCTCTGGAAGAGTTGGGGTCTGTTCCTGGCCGAGACTAAGATGTCATCAGTAGGGTACTACTCCAGGAAGGCCCTGTAAAATCCGCTCCATGAGGGATTGAAAAATGCCTGGGGCAACACTTACGCCAAACTGGAGACGCTTGCACCGGAAAGCACCCTGTGGGTGACAATGGTCTGAAGTTCTGCCGTTTGGTCATCAACAGGGAACTGTTGATATGCTTGAGACATGTCCAATTTGGCAAAGATAGTGCCAGGTTCAAAAGTATGTAATAAATGCTGAATGACGGGTACTGGATAAGCGCTAACTTGCAAGAATTTATTGATTGTGGTCTTGTAGTCTGAGCAAATTCTCAGGCTACCATCTTTTTAGGGTGTGACGATGGGCGTCTCCCATTTGGCGAAGTCTGTAGGCTCCAGGATCCCTTGTTTTAATAATTTATCTAATTCAAGGTCTAATTTAGGCCGAATGGCGAATGGAACTCTGCGAGGTTTTAACCGAATTGGGACTGCCTGGGGATCGACTGAAAATGAGATAGGGTGCCATTATAACACCCTAACTCATCACTGAATACGTCTGAGTAATCAGCAAACAGGGAGTCCGTGTCAGAGGTTGAGGTAGCATGGACTCCTGTTAGACCTAACCCGAGGTGGGGAAACCAATCAAGTCCCAAAAGTGTAGGGAGGTTGCCGCTCACTACCACTAGAGGTAGGTGGCCCTTAAAGGTTTTAAAATTAACAAAAAACTTGCCTCTGCCGATTACAGGAATGGTCTTCCCCTGGTAGTCCTTTAGGCTAAGCTGGCACTTCTGGAGTCGGCTTCTTGATAGGCTGGGTTGAAGCTCCTTGAGGGTGTTCCAGGAAATAATGGAGAGCGCTGACCCCGTGTCAACCTCCATGTTGCAAGGTTTACCTTCTAATAAGACGGAAAGAGAGATTTTACTAATAGAATAGCAAGTTTGATTAGTGCGGCAGTTTAATACTTGCCTTTTGGGTCCGGCATGTGCGAATGAAGATGCCCTTTGTGCTGCGTTGTGTGAGGCTTGGCATACTCTTGCAATGTGCCCCTTCTTATGGCAGTTGTTGCAAGTGGCTCCTTTGAATTTGCATGTGGTCCTCAAGTGAGGTCCACCACAGGAAAGGCACAGGGTGATGTGCTTGGATGGCCCGGTGTTATCTTGTCTGGTTCCTACCTGTGGGCGCCTGGCGTTTGTGAGGCGGTGAATGTCGGCCTCGTCATTTGGGTCTTCCTCGTTGACCACCTCTTCTGAGTGGACGGGAACTGCTGTTTGCTTGGTGACAGGACCTTGGATCTCGGTGGCTGAATGAGATGCCAGCTCCTCTGCCAGGGCTTCCTCGATGGCTTGAGCGAGGTTAAGGTCTTTTTTGGCGAGCAGCCGTCTTTGTAGGTGCAGGTCCTTGACCCCGCAGACCAGCTGGTCTAGGAGCATGTCATCAAGATAGGTGCCAAACCCACAATGGAGTGCTGCAGTCCTGAGAGCAGCCATGTACTGATTGATGCTCTCTTTGTCCCCCTGCTTCCTCATTCTGAAGGTGAAACGTCTGGCAATCTGTGAAGGTCTAGGAGAATAGTGGTTAGTAAGGATTTCTAACAGTTCTGTCCAGGGGACATTCTTTAACTCACGTGGAGCCACAAGAGCTGTGGCAGTATCGAAGACGATGGCTCCACAGTAGGTCAGGAAATATGCTTTCTTTCGGTGTTCCCCTGCATCAGCCAATCCGATGGCGTCGATGTAATGATTAAACCGATTCTTGTATGATTCCCACTTCTCCTCATCCGGCTTGAACGCTGGGAAGGCTGGATTGGAGTTCATGTTGTGGGTCTACTGGTTAACCTGTTGGGGAAAATGCCTCCTCTCTGGGTAGCAGTAGAGGTTTAGTGCCTGTGCTAGGCAAGTGACTTCAGCTCTGGGTAAGTTTCGCAATTCCCTTCTCTCTCTCTGGAGATGGACCACCA
>NC_141993.1:88002979-88021222 GCF_049901715.1 Pseudonaja textilis
GGACCATTATTTTTCCAGACCTGCATTCTGCTCTTCTTGATCCTGAACAATGGGAGACACCTGAAGAATTCAACCCAAATCACTTTTTAGATAAGGATGGGAAGTTCGTTGAAAGAGAAGAGTTTCTGCCCTTCGGATTAGATACATCTAAAACAGCCCAAAGCAGCTGATAACTTATAGATTCCCACCATGCTCATCCTTGAGTTCTGAAGTCATCATGAATTGAATAGAAAATCAAGGAATCTAAATTCCTTCTAGTTTGAAAATCACGAGAGTCTGAAATTCCTCTTGGGCTAGCAAGTTTAAACTTATAGAGAAATATTAATTACATTTTGATTGTAATCAGTAGAGTTTTGCAATATATCTACAAGATTGCACAAAAATCTCTGGTGTTGGGGAGAATTATTAGCTAAATCTAAAGAAAAGTAGTCTAATTACAGCTTCTTACTGATGGATCTGGAACACAGACTTATATTCTAGATACATCATATTAATGATTGCAGGGTTCTCCGTCATGCAGAGCTTCCAGTCCTATCTGGTTCTGAATGTATACCAGCAAATCCTTCTCCGTTGCTGGTGCTGATAGCAAAGGCATGAAAGGCACAGCTTTAGTTATAATAGATATGAAAAGCTATTGTTGTCTCCAAAAATTCAGGTACAATGAAACACAACAAAAGGTCTACCCAGAAACAGGTTCCAAATGGGCATACCTCTGCTTGGTGTGAACTCCCTTTTTCACAATTTTGAAAAGCATACATTGCCAGGATACCAAGCATGGAAATACATATTGTGAATATAAAATGTTCATTAAAAGCAGAGTCTTGCATACATCGTCAGGCTCATAGAAAGACTGTTTTAATTAAAATAGTCTTACTATGACCCTGACGATGTATGCCCTGATGATTTATAATTAATTAATATGCCACCCAACTTATAATAAAGGGTGGCTTAGTTCAGCTAAAGCTTGAACCGTGGGAGCGCAGTGGTTAGAATGCAGTATTGGAGGAAAACTCTGTCCACAGCCAGCTTAAAGAGGAACCAAATGGTTGGAGGCAATGTGCTGACATTGTATATCACTCCCAGCGTGTGGTAAATTGCTATGGAGTAGTATATAAACCTGAGTGCTATTGCTATTGCTAAAGGTTATAAATGAAAGGTTATAATGTAGGCTAACACTTTAACAATATTACCAACAGCATTTTTCCTAAAAACCTTCCTATGCAAGGATCACCTTTCTGGTCAGGCAT
This sequence comes from Pseudonaja textilis, assembly GCF_049901715.1. Classification (NCBI taxonomy): domain Eukaryota; kingdom Metazoa; phylum Chordata; class Lepidosauria; order Squamata; family Elapidae; genus Pseudonaja; species Pseudonaja textilis. The sequence goes on from NC_141993.1 coordinate 88,004,227, forward strand.
TCCTGAGCAGGAAACAGATGGTTGCTCAAAGTGGCGTTCTTTCTGTTTAGCAAAAGCAAGCACTTAGCACTTAGACTTATATACCTCTTTATAGTGCTTTTATACTCCTCTGTGAATGGTTTATGGAGCCAGCATATTGCCCCAACAATCTGGTCCTCATTTTACCGACCTCAGAAGAATGGAACGCTGAATCAACCACGAACTGGTCAGAATCGAACTGCTGGCGGTGAGCCTGCAATACTGCATTCTAACCACTGCACCACCATGGCTCATAAACAGATTTAACAAAACAGTTTGACCAATAGCTAACCACACCAACAGATTTAAAGCACTATCCCTAAAAGCTGTTCCTATGTATGGAATAATAATATGCTAAATAATAAGCATAACTACAAGATACCAAGATTCAACAGGCAAATAAGTTTCATCCATCACAAATCTTCTTTCACATTTCCTTGCTGATGGGCTATTTTCTGCACAAAGAGAGTTTTAGGAGGGAACAACTATAGTCGTTCTCCACTTACATCCATTTGTTTAATGACCATTCAAAGTTACAATGGCCTGAAAAAGAATGACTTCGCTTAACAACCTTATTTTTTAAAAAACCATAAAATTGGACATGACTCTTTTAACAACCACCTTGCTTAACAATTGTGGTCCTAATTGGGGTAGTATGTTGATGACTATAATGAAACATGATAGAAGAAACATCAGTTCCTGCATTAGGCAATTCATCATGGAGTTCCAGAATGGTCAGAAGACCATTAAAATTAGACCCCATAACAAAGAACAGATGTACTCTGTGCAGCTGGATAAAAGATCAAAACGTGGATACTTTGGTTTTTAAGGACAATTAATACCCCGGTCTGAGGCTTGTTTAACAGAGAAGGTCTTTGCTCTGGCAGTTTGAGTCCTACCATCACATGAAGGAGCCAACACTCATCACTTGCCTCAGCTCCTGCCAAGCTAGCCATTTGAAAGTATAGGTACCACTTTGGTGGGAAGACAACAGCAGTCCATGTTTTGTCACATGCATTGCAGTGTGGCCTGAGGTCATGCAAACCACATGACTCCAGAAATGTCTTTGGATAGGGTTGGCTCAATGGCTTAGAAATGGAGATGAGCACTCCCCCTAAAGTGGGCTATGACTAGCAGAGTAAATCTGAAGGGACACCTTTTAATATAAGGATTCTGGACATCTAAGAAAGAGATTGGTCAGCAATGCTCCTCTGGTCACTATACCACATATGTCATCCAGTGTCCTTGTGATTCCCAAAATGGATATTTTTTTAAAATAACATGGCCAGAATCATAAAATGCAAAATGTCACAGGGTTTTGATAGTCCTACCTGAAATCCAGAAAGACGTTTGGAAGACCAGGCCTAACTGTTTTTTTCAATATGAACGTTATAAGGAATCATTTATCTTTGCTTGCTGATGCCTTCACGAATTGTTTTCTCCAATAGCCACATCTGGAAAGAGCAGCGAAGCATTGGCATCACTTCTCTGCAGAAGATGGGCCTGAGGAAGAATAGCATTGAGCATCAGATAGAAGATGTAGCTTTGGGCAAACAAAAGGTATGTAATTCGGGGTAATGACTCAAGCCCACATCTGCTGATTTTTTTCCATTCTGTGTATTTTGAATAAAAAATATGCATTTGTTTAATTTTTTTAAAATTTAAACAATTGGTTGCCAATTCTCTTTTCTCATCCCCTTAGAAGTCCTGTTCTTTAATAATTGATTATGAAATATTTTCATTTGCAGGGCAGCCAGTGGACCCATTACTTTCAGTAATAAATGCAGTTCCTAATGTCATAAGTAAACAGGAGGGGCTACTGCCTTCACTGGATTTTCTTTTTCATTCATCTCCTATCCTGAATTGCTTCTGAATAAGAGTTAAATTGTACCTCTGTAATCTTAAACTCTCATTAGACAAGGGAGATTCTTTGTGTGGCAAGTTAGATTTATTTTCTTTTGTCATCCTCTCATGGGTGCCTATCACTTCTTTCCCCTTTTTCTAAAGAAATTCCATGAAGAAGGAGAAGAATTAACAGGGACTTTTGATTAATTCATACTTAAATGAATAATTTCCCTGAAAAATTGGTTAAAGGACAGATAATGCTAGGATATTGAATTTAGTACTGGAACAGTGAAGTGTACAATAGGCCAGAACAGACAATTGTAGTTGCTTAGAGGGTTAGTTAGATTGCATGAGGCAATCTATGCTCTGATTGGTTGCCATCAGTATAAAGGGGGAGTTTCCCATTTTTCCCGCCTTTTTTCTTCTGTGTTCTGTGTTTTGCAAAATTTACCTCATGATGTTTCTGTGTTCCTGACTATCTTGTGGTTTTTTTTTTTCTGGAATGTTGAATGTTTTATATATATATATATAAAAGACTCCACTTTTATGTTAGTGCCTCTTTCATCTAGATAGCTGCTGTGTAATTCCCCAAGAGATACTTTTACAGCTTTGAACATCAGTAAAAAAGTAAAATGTTTGAAACAAGGATAAAAGGTCCTCCTTTCTAAAGTTTTCAGAAAAAGCTTGATTTTTTTTTGGAAACAACTTTTATCGATTTGAAATTACTTTGTGCTGGGTCACTTTATTTACAAACTGACATTGTCAGCCTTGAGTGTACCATTGTTCTGGTCACTACATTCAAGATATAGAATCTTTTTAATACTGGCCCTCATTCCTAAACCATTAAGGCAGGCTTTCCACCCTTGTATTAAGGGTTCAAGGGTGCTTCATGTTCAGCAGCATATAATTGCATCCATGGTTGTTATAATTGAAGGTTTCTGGTTACAATGTACACACTGAGTAAAAAGAGCAATGGTGAGAATTGGACCATTTGTGGTTGAGAAAGAAATAGGTCATGTGGGAGTTGTTCAAATGCTTTTTCTACCTCAGTGATTGCCATATCCGTGGCAGGTGGTTTGCTTCTCAAGATGCTTCTCTGTCATGAGACAAATGGCCTGTATTGTATTACTTGTCTCCCAATTCTTCACCAAGTTGCACTGGTTTGGTGCATGGTTAATGTTGTTTCACAAGAATCCAGCACAGGTAGTCCTTGAATTACAACCACAACTGAGACCAAAATTTCTGCTGCAGTTAAGTGAATTTTGCCCCATTTAATGACCTTTCTTGCCATAGCTGTTAAGCGTATCATTGCAGTTGTTAAGTAAGTCGTGTGATTGTTAAGCAAATCTGGCTTTCCCCATTGACTTTGCTTGTCAGAGGCCAGCTGGGGAGGGTTAAGAATGGTGATTACATGACTCCAGGATAATGCAATTAGTACATGCCAGTTGCTAAACACCTGAATTTTGGTCACGTGACCATGGGGATACTGCAATGCTATGAAAACCTGTTATAAATCACTTTTTTCAGTGTCACTGAAACTTTGAACGCTCACCAAATAAATGATTATAGCTTGAGGACTACCTGTATGCTAAAAATTGCATCAATTGTTGTGGTATGGCATCATAGCCACAAAATCTGATAGTTAGAGCAGTCATATAGAATAGAATAGAATAGAATAGAATAGAATAGAATAGAATAGAATAGAATAGAATAGAATAGAATAGAATAGAATAGAATTCTTTATTGGCCAAGTGTGATTGGATGCACGAGGAATTTGTCTTGGTGCAAATGCTCTCAGTGTACATAAAAGAAAAGATATATTCATCAAGAGTCAAGAATCATAAGGTACAACACTTAATAATAGTCGTAGAGTACAATAAGCAATCAAATCATGCATCACTTTGGACATGTCTTTAAAAGTATGAATGCATGTGGTAAATCTAGTAATTTGAGGAATGCTGGTAATTCAGAATTCTTCTGAACTTTTGTGATTCACTTTATTAAGTAAAGATTAATCACCACATGCAAACATTTCCTGCGGTAATCAATTATCAATGAAAATAAAACGCATTAAAAGAGGCTGTCTTTCATCTTGTCTACTTTAAAATAGTGTCTAAGTGTGAATCTACCACTTTTATTTTTTTTAAGGTTTAAAAACAATTTTATTTACAAATTTAAAAACGTACAATTTCAAAAATACAGAAACAATAATATGTGAATAACACATAATTCTTTACATTGGTTATCGAATTTGATAAGTCCTAAAAATCATTATTGGCTAGTACTAGTCACATCTTCACTCATTATCACATCCTAAGTGCTAAATAATTCACAATATACTCTATTTATTTTCACTTTGGTTTATAACTACTCTTCTGTTACAAATACATTCATGTTTTTTAACTAGTAAACAAACAAATATTATAAATGGCTAATGATAATAATAGTAATAATAATAATAGTAGTAGTAACAGAGAAAAAAGAAGGTTTAAAACCTTTAATTGTTTTATATATTTAATATAATATAAACTGCTGAATATAATTTGTATCTTAGGTTCATTTACATGTTTCCCCTTCTATTGTCTACCCACTTATACCATTTTTCCCATATTTGGTAGTAATCTGTATCCTCCATCCCATTAATTTTAAGCGTAAGCCTCTCCAATTGGGCACACTCATATTTTTTCTGAATAGCAACCTGTATTGGTGGTACATTTGGGTTTTTCCAATATTGTGCTAGTGAAATACGTGCCGCATTTAATAAATGGATGGTCAGATATTTTATTTTAGCGGGGTAGTCCCCTTTCATCATTCCCAACAAAAATAATTCCGGTTTTCATTCCAACCCACACTCTGTAATTTCTTCTATCCACGTTTTTATTTTTAACCAATATTTTTTTATCTCTGGACAAGTCCACCATGAATGAAAATATGTACCAAATTTCCCTTTACATTTCAAACAGCAAGGATTGGCTGTCAGAAATATTTTGGCCAATCTAGTGGGTGCCAGATGCCATCTGTATATCATTTTCTATAGATTCTCCTTGTCTGCTACTGATTTGGTTAGTGTCAGGTTTTTCTGCCAGATTTCTTCCCAGGCAACCAAAGTTTTTTTCCCAAGCTAACATAGGACCTTTCATAATTTTCTCGGCCATTTCATATTCTAGTAAATAATTATATAATTTGGAAATCAAACTTTTCTCAGGGTTTAAAAGTATTTTATCTAAATATGTGTCTTTTACCTCAATTCCATATTCCTTTACGTCTTTGTTATATCTCAGTTTTATTTGAAAATATGACCAATTATCAATAACTATCTCTTGTGATTTGAATTCCTGTTTTGTTTTAATTCTTCCCTCGCTATCTAATATTTGGTAATATTTAAATTTTTAACTGATGTCCATCGTCTTTAAGTGAAACATTGCCTCCATCGTTGAAAACCACCTCGGGATTTTAGTATAATGATTCTTTCTTAAATCACTCCAAATTTTAATTAAAGATTTTCAGAATACATATCTAGTAAAATATAGATTATTTTTACTATTCAAGTTCCATAAAAATGCATGCCAACCTAGCTGTAAATCATGTCCCTCCAATGTAAAATCCTATTATTCCTTAAATCAATCCACTCTTTTATCCACACCCACACTTTTATCCGCTGCTCTATAATATGCTCCCAGACAGGTCCAAATCCACCCCTGCTTTTATTATCTTGTAAATAAGTTTTTATTAATCCTTGTTTTTTTCTTTGCCCAGATAAATTTCATCACAATTTTATCTAAATCTTTAAAAGAAATTGTCGGGAATATCGGAATTGTTTGAAACAAATATAATATTTTAGGTAGAACATTCATTTTGATTGTTGCTATTCTACCTAATAATGAAATTTGCATCTTATTCCAATTTTCCAAGTCCTTTTCAATCTGTTTCAGGAATGTTAGCCAAATTTTTTATGTCCTGAATCTCTTTGTATAGCTCGCTATTTACCCAGGCCATATCTATCTTGGACCATGATTTGTGTGGGCTGGAGTAGAAAGTGAACTGTGATATTCCTGGGTTCCTTTTTCTCCATGCATCCACTAATTTTAATTCTTCGACCATCTCTATAAATTTCTTAGGCAATGTATTCCGTTTCTTATATTGTCTTTGTTCTCAAGCATAACCTTGTCTATTATCTGTTATTGCGTTATACTCTCCTAGAATACAAATTATTGGGTTTCCAAATTCTATTAGTTTCTCATATAAGCTTTTGTAAAATTCACTCTGGTTTTTGTTAGGGGCATATATCCCCACTAATAGTGTCTTTGTATTTTACATTACCACCTCTACCATTACTATTCTTCCCAATTCATCTTTATAAATCAATTCTGAGGCTATATCTTCTTTTATATATAATACTACCCCTCTTTTTTTCTCTTCCATCAATGTTGCATACATTTTCCCCAACTTTTTATTTAATAAGTACCCTTTATCTCTCTTCTTTATATGAACCTCATGAATACATATTATATCCACTTTTTGTTTTTCTAACTTAAAAAATATTCTTTTTCTCTTAGCAGGGTCATTTAACCCATATTTATAGATATCAAATTCACTCCTTTCTTTCTTCTATCTCTCAATATTTTTACCGATCATTTGACTTCTCGTCCTCACTCCTATTTCTTCTCTTCCCAATGTCTCCTCATCTCCTTCCCTCTCCTTCTCCCTCCCCCTGCTTTTAGATTGTAGCTCTTCTTGGCTTGGAATTTCATGATCGTCTCTGCTGCTCAGTTCTTCCTCTATTCCTCGTATTTGGTCAAAGAATTCTTGAGCTTTGGTTAGGTTATGTGATGACCCATAATCTCTCAAATTAACCCCAAACCCAAAACATACAGTAAAGTCCGGTAATGCCTTCAACTTAACTTCACTGTTTTATTAGGCACAGTTTAAAGTCACAAAAGTAAATAATGAGACAAAAAGAAAACCAAAACAAGCCGCATTGACGAGAGCTCTGAAGCAAGCCAAGATAATTAATCATTCATTCCTGGAAGATAAACAAGGAGAGTCCATGGGAAGAATGCCAGCAAAGATAAACCTCAATTCAAAGAAAACATTAAACTTTGACTCCAGAAATTCTGACTATGCAGTTACATATTTCCCAGCTGCAAGGCACAAGGAGGATCATGGTAATCTCCTCCTGAGTAGACCTCGCATTTCCCTGATCCTCTCCTCCCGGCATAACCTAGGATGGATAGGGGATGGGCCTGGATCCTCCTCTGGGGAAGGGCAGAGGCTCAGCTGGCCTCTGCTCTTCCCCAGCCTCCTCCACCACCTCTGGAGCCACACTCCCACTCCCTGTTGGCTGTTCCTCCTCTTCCTCAGAATCAGTCTCCACCAGGGGCATGAGAGGTTATCTATTCTTACCCTTTTTTCCTTCCATATTGCTAGTATACCCCCTGGGCTAATCCATCTAAAAGATTTTGTTGTTGTTGTTTAGGTAATTCATGAGAAATCGATAGTCTTTCCTTTGTTCGCGAATTGTCCTCGGCACCTGTTTTAGGACAATCACTTCTCTATCTTTGTATTTTATTCCTTCATCTCTCGTAACTCTATAAATTATATCCTTCACTCGCCTCCTTGCAAATCTAATATGCACTTGTCTGGGGAGTCCATGCTGTCTCGTGTAACTTGTGTACACTCTGTATACATTGTCCAGCTCATTCACCATCTCATCGCTATCTCTGTTCAAAAGTTCCACCAACCTCTCCGCCATCACCAACGGTAAGTTCTCTGCCCTCTCTTCCTCCACGTTCTGGAATCTAAGATAATAGGAGGCCTTGTCCATCTCAAGATGAATCAGGGTCTCATTGGTCTCTTTATTCTGTTCCTTAATTGTTTGTTCCGTGCCTTCCAACTTCTTTTCCATTTGATTAGCTTATTTTTCAATCACTTTAATCTTCTGTTCATTTATTTTAATCAATTATTGGATCTGGCCTATCTTTCCATCCAAATTTTTGACTTTACTTTTCATTTTCCCAACTCATTTTTTAATTTTTCTTTCATTATTTCTCTTTCTACTTTGCTTTCTGTATGGTTTTTGGACATCGATTCCTGCAATGTCAACATCATGCTTTGGATAGTTAATAATGTGGTTTGAACCAATTGTGTGCTGGTTTGGATTTTTCTGGTGCCTTCAATTGCTTTTTGGGTCGATGTTGCTGTGGGGGTGGATGGTGTTATTGCTGGTGTCAGTTTTCTTTCTTTCTACTTTAGTAATGGTGGTAGATGTGCTGGTCATATCTTTAATAATTCTTTGTTGTTTTTCCACTATCCTAGCTATATTGCCTACTACCATCAACTTTATCTGTGTTTTACAATTCGATTTTCTCAATTCTCTAAGCTTTTATATTACTGTTTATCTGCTTGGTCTAATTTCTTAGCACCATTAGGCGAGGAGATTCTTAATAGTTACTTATCTATATTTTCAAACTTTCCAGCCCACTTTACTCGTTATTACACTAATTGTTCACCTCACGTTCTATTAGCATTGTATCTAGTCTTAATGAATTCAATAAATCATCAATTCTTAAATCATCTAACAGATCAAAAAATCATTCAAATATGTTTAAGTATATAACAATATTATAACCCCAATTACATCTTTTAATTAATTGCTATATTTCAGTTAATATTATCTTAAATATATAATAAAAATTTAAATTTCATATACATATATATGTGTGTGTGTGTGTGTGTGTATTTCACGGTATTTAATATAAGGAGGGTAGGAGAAAGAGAGGGAAAGAACAATTAATTATCTCATCTTTATATTAATCAATATACTAAGATCATTAATCTATAGTCAATCAGATATATGTAAAGAGTAAAAGAAAAGAAAGATATAAAATATACTCATGCCACAACATCACCAGAAGTCCCTACCACTTTCATTTTTACTCTTCCTGGTGGCTTCATAGGAACCTATAGCCACCAGGAATGTATTTATTCTTTAGACTTGAGATACAGAAGCAAAAATAATGACAGAAAAGCCGGACAGAATTCATTGTAATTTTCTATTTTAAACATCAATATGGGGATGATTGCAATTTTATCTACAATGAAGAGAACCTGGATCAGTGTATTTTAGACTTTTTTTTCTGCTGGAACAGACACAACCCTGGCTACTCTGATGTGGGCATTGCCCCTTCTTGTAGTAGCTATTGAGGTCCTGTACATGGCGCTAGCAGCAAATTGCAGCATTTAATCTATATGGGCCTCTTTGTTATTTGCATGATCTCATTCTCTATCTTGGGTTGGAAAGTCCTGGACTTTCCGGACTTACAGATGATCTCATTTTACTAATATCACCACTATTCTTAAGGATAGATTGGGAGGTTTCACCCATGTGGCATCTATTCTCCAATCCAAATGCTGTATCTATGTTACTCTTCCTTGCTTGTAAAAATGGTATAAAAGAATAAACACTGCTCGGGCAGTCAGACAACTTGGCACTCTGCACAATGACTGGTCTCTGAAACCCATCACCTCCTGACCAATCATCTCAACATCCAGGTTCTAAAAGCACAGAAATTATTTGAAATCTACTCTTCATAATAATTTTCCAGTGCAGATTCTTGATTCTATATGCAGGTGTATGAAATCACCAGGATTACAGGAAAGCAAAGAATATATGTAGAGAAAGTCTCCATGTGCTAAATAAACAAACCGAGACCCTTCTTTGAATCCTCAGTAAAATATTCACCAAGGAATTAAAAATTGGAAACTGGTACAAATCTGAAACATCTAACAGTTTCAGTGCGGAAATCTACCTTTCAGATTTATTACTTGTTTTTGGCCTCAATTACATATAGAAGAGCAAATTTCAGCATGAAAAAAATAGAAAAAAATCAAAACGGTGGGCAATGAAGCCCCAGGTAATATAATAAACAGTAGAGACTCCTGGAATTTATAATCCATCGACATCTGGGAGGTTATAGTTCCTCAAACATAAACTGAGATTAGAATTAGAATAACAGCATTGGAAGGGACTTTGGAGGTCTCCTGCTCCAACCACCTGCTCAGGCAGGAAACCCTATACTATTTCAGACAAATGATTGCCTAATCTCTGTTTCAAAATCTCCAGTATTGGAGCATTCACATCTTCTGGAGGCAGGTGTTCCACTGAATTGGTCGGACTGTCAGGATGTTGATTTAAGGATAAAACAATCTCTCTCTTTGGTATTCTAATGACCCATGTTAACTCGGTTAAGAGATATACAGTAGGAACTCAGGTAGCGATCATAATCTATTCTATGAATTCGGTCATCGCCCAATTTGGTTGTCACCAGAAGTGTATATGTGTAAAAAAAAAATGGCATGGTGCAGAAGGGCAAATCCCTGTGGCTGTGTTTGGACACCACCTGAGCACCCATTTGCGACCAGAGGTAAACAATTTTGGTTGTCACCTGATTTGGTCGTGAATGGAAGCCTTTGTGACCAGAGGTTCTGTTAGTGTTTGGGGATAAACCCCCGAGCTGAGTGCACACCAGCAGTCAAGCCAGGCAGCCAAATGAGGGAGAGGCTGGGCCCAAGAGTATACACACACTTGAGACAAAAACACTGTTTGTGGTTTAAATAGGTATTTAATTCATACAGATATTAAGAATAGTCATTCAGTCCATATATCAGTATCCAGTTTATCCATACAGTTATCAAGTCTCTTTAAACAGTAAATACAATCTCTTTATCTGCTTGTATATCTTCTTCTTAAGATACCTTTCTCTCAAGTACTAACGCTGAATCCTCAGCTCACCAGTAAACAGTCCTTGTGTTCAGTTGAATTTGGTATCTGGCACAGTAGCCTCCAAAGTAAGCAGATAGACGTTCCAATACACAGTAGGCAGCAGACCAGGAACAGTAACCAGGTGCATCCAGAAGCCGGACTCAGACAGTTGCATCCAGAAGCCGGGGCTATTACGTTTCCCCTCCTACCTTTATGGCTGCCTGCAACCGCACCCACAATGACATTGCAGTTTCTTGTGCTTAAAGCTACAAGACACTTAATCCTAGGTTTACATATTTATTCAACCCAAACCAGTTGGAGTATCCATATACCCAACATTCTCCCCTTTTGGGTGATATAAATATGTAATGCCTTCACAATCTGAACTCATATTTTTCACAATTCTCTAGATGCTTAATAGCACCTTGGGCTTTAGTAAAATGATCAGCTACATTGTCCTCCGACATGCAGTACTCAAGCTGTATCAATTTACTCTGTACAGATTCTCTTACATTAAAATATCTCAAATCTGTATGTTTACTTCTCGTTTTAACTGCAATATTAGTGGCCATTTTAATTGCTGCCTGATTATCTTCATGTACAACTACAGGGTAATTTACAGTTATACCCATATCCTTCAACATTTGTTTGTACATAATCAACTCAGTACATAATAGTGATAAACAGGAGAATTCTGCCTCCATCGTAGACAAACTTATATGCTTTTGCCTTATTGACTTCCAGCCTATTAACGTCTTACCCAGCATTATGGCTGTTCCTGAAGTCGACTTTCTAGTATCTCTTTCTGCTGCAAAACTAGCATCTGCATAAGCACTCAATATGAGATCACCTTCTGGTTCTAAATACAGTGCATAGTGTAATGTACCTTTAAGATATCTTAGGATTCTTTTCAATGCTATCCAGTGACATTGAAGTGGGTCATTATTGTGTCGAGCCAGCTGATTAATACTAAAAGCAATATCTGGCCTTTACCAATTGCTAATATATGATAAGCTACCAATCAAAGATTGATACAGTTCCTTATCACATTTGGGACTTTGTGTATCCATTTTGCAAATATCCTGACTCATTGGAGTCTTTGCAGGCTTACAAAGTTCCATTTTATAATCTACTAGCAATTTAGATATCTTATCTTCTTGAGATATCTTAAACCCTTTCTTTGTTCTGAATATATTCAATCCTAGATATCTCTTTATCTCCCCTAATTGCTTGATTTTTACTTTCTTGGCTAATGATGTTATTATTTCATTTGCTTCATCATTAGTCTTAGTTATCAGAGCAATATCATCAGTAAACAACAATAATAATGATATCTTCCCATTCTTTTCTCTCTTAAATAGACATGGGTCAGCTAAACCAGCTTTAAATCCTATATTGGTCAGTTCCTTCACAATATACTGGTTCCATTCGTAGCCCGATTGTTTAAGACCATAAAGGCTCTTCTTTAACAACCAACAATCATTATCATTATTATTGTCTCCTTTAAATCCATTAGGCCCTTTCATATACACAGTATGTCTTAGTGGAGCATGCAAGTAAGCAGTTTCCACATCTAAATGGTTAACTATATATTGCTTGCTTGCTGCCCACACTAATGCTGCCCTTAAAGTTGCTGCTTTCAGACTAGGTGCAAATACTTCATCATAGTCTTTTGCACTTTGTCTAAAACCTTGGGCTACTAACCTTGCCTTATGGATTGTGTTTCCATTCTTATCTGTTTTTATTTTAAAAATCCATCTGCAGCCAATGGGTTTTTCATTACTAGGTAATCTCACGTTTTCATACACCTTCATATCCTTCAAAGACTTCAATTCCTTATTAATTGCTGCATACCATTTTTCTTTCTCTTTAGAAGGATATCTTTTAATCTCATCCACAGTATTTGGGATTCTATTTTCCTGACACACTGTATTAGCCTGGTATCTATCAGGCGGTCTAGAAATACGTGTAGTCCTTCTGGGTATTATTGGGCTTGGTTGAGTTGCTACCGGTTCCTCATCTTTAACTATTTCTTCCTCTAGGGGCTGTACTTCTTCCTGTACTTCTTGCTTTACATCTTTCTTAAAGTTACAGGGATACTTAATGGGATTTCTATATGATTCAATAATCACCTCGTTATTGCTATCCTGCTCTAACTTATCCCATCCTACGTGCTCTAGAAATTGGGCATTGGCACTACATAACACTCTAGATGTGCCTTTCTCCCAAAATCTATATGCCCTATGGTTAGCTTGGTAACCAACGAAGAAAAATTGTTTAGCTCTGTGTTGCCCTTTACGCCTGAGTTGTGTAGGGATATGCACCCATGCTGGTGCACCAAATGTGTGCAGGTAACTCAGATCAGGCTTCCTGCCATGCCACATGGTGAATGGTATTTCACCAGTGGTTGAGTTAACCACATTGTTTAATAAATGATTAGCACACATTGTTGCCTCCCCCCACAAAGTATCAGGTAATCCAGAATCAGTTAACATAGTACGGGTCATCGCCTGCAATGTTTGGCCTCGCCTTTCAACATATGCATTGTGTTGTGGTCTGTATGGTGCAGATGTCTTATGAGCTATTCCAGCTGCCTTTAACCTACTCTGGAATTTGCTATTGACAAATTCCGTGCCATTATCTGTCACCAAGGTTATCAGTTGCCATTTGCTTTTCCTTTCTGCAAACTTTAACCAGTTGAAGAAATGTTGATATGTTTCAGTTTTGCTTTTCATTAAGTAGCAAAACTCATATCTAGAGTAATGATCCATAATGCTCAGTATATATCGAGCACTCCCCATACTGGGTTTCTTTGGACCTATAATGTCTGCAAATACTACCTCTAAAGGTTCTTTAGTTTTGAAACCATTTAGCCTATTTGCAGGCAATATTTTACTCTTATCTTCACAACAGACATTACAACGCAAATACTTATCACAGGGCTTTAACCTTATTCCTTCAGATAACTCAACTGTACGTTTTAGCATTTTAAAATTTACATGCCCCAAACGCCTATGCAATAAATGGATACATTCATCATGAGGCTTGGTATTGTTAAATACAGTTTGTGCCTCCCCTTTCTTACTGTCATGCAAGACATATAATGCTCCATTTAAAGCTGCAGTTACCTTTTTGCCATCCCTTTTCAGTGTGCACTTATTATTCTTCATATCACAATTGCTAAACATGGCCAGTTCAAAGGATTTCTTTGGCTTCTTTACATTCTGGCATTTTCCTTTTCTGCAGAATCTTGCCAAATGTCCTCTGCCTCCACAATTAAAACACCTTTTAATTGTGTATGCCGTTGAAGATAACTTCTCTTCTTCCGGGTGCTTTACTTCACACAGCTGGTTTCTCTCAGGCTTTGAAGATAATTTCTCTTCCTTATGTTTATCTTCCCTCAGCTGTTCACGTTCACTCCTCCTCCTGGCTTCCTCTAATAGCCTGCCGGTTATCTCAGTTACTGATAAACTGTCTTTTGGCAATACTTCCAATGCAGTCACAAAATCATCATAGCTTCGATCCAATGAAGACAGTATTATGTATACTTGTTGCAACTCATTAAATATAAGCTCTTTTTCTTGCAATTCTTGAAAAATGCTTTTCACACAGTTTAAATGAGTTAACATGTCTCCATTTATCTCAAGATGTGTTCTAAACAGCTTCCGTGTAAGATTGATATGAGCTCCTACACTGTCTCGAACATAAATCCTTTTAAGATTATCCCAGCATTCTGCAGCATTTTCCACTCCTCGGATATGAATGAGTTGCTGATCAGACAGGGTGAGACCTATGATGCATAAAGCCTGTTCATTCTTTCTTTCATAGTCCTGTATCAGTTTATAATCCTCTTCATCATTAGGATTTAAGTTTGATACATCTGGTGGGTTTGTAATTATGTCCCACAAACCTTCTCTTCGTAGCAGTAAACTACATTTCATTGACCATGAAACATAGTTCGTTCCATCTAGTCTGGATATCATGGACAGACTTGGCAAATTAACTTGTGCCATTGCTCTGCAGAAAAATAACTATTTAACAAACAGTTTGTCTTTACAGTAATGTGTAACTCTTGACCAAACTCTCACTGGTATATCCTGGTTAGCTAGACTGTGCACACTGCTGGGCCCATAACCAATGTTAGTGTTTGGGGATAAACCCCCGAGCTGAGTGCACAGCAGCAGTCAAGCCAGGCAGCCAAATGAGGGAGAGGCTGGGCCCAAGAGTATACACACACTTGAGACAAAAACACTGTTTGTGGTTTAAATAGGTATTTAATTCATACAGATATTAAGAATAGTCATTCAGTCCATATATCAGTATCCAGTTTATCCATACAGTTATCAAGTCTCTTTAAACAGTAAATACAATCTCTTTATCTGCTTGTATATCTTCTTCTTAAGATACCTTTCTCTCAAGTACTAACGCTGAATCCTCAGCTCACCAGTAAACAGTCCTTGTGTTCAGTTGAATTTGGTATCTGGCACAGTAGCCTCCAAAGTAAGCAGATAGACGTTCCAATACACAGTAGGCAGCAGACCAGGAACAGTAACCAGGTGCATCCAGAAGCCGGACTCAGACAGTTGCATCCAGAAGCCGGGGCTATTACGTTTCCCCTCCTACCTTTATGGCTGCCTGCAACCGCACCCACAATGACATTGCAATTTCTTGTGCTTAAAGCTACAAGACACTTAATCCTAGGTTTACATATTTATTCAACCCAAACCAGTTGAAGTATCCATATACCCAACAGGTTCTACTGTATGTGGAGCAACCTAGTTTGAAGGATTCAGGCATTCCAAATTTTCCTCTCATCACATAGTGTTTGAGGTAGAACTGGTCCAACTCACTGTGTGACAACTGTCTATGGGACAATTTAACAAATCAAATTAATTATTTAAAACTGATGTGAGCACATTTCACTTTGTCCCTCCTTTTACATCGTTTTTTAATGATAGTGATAATATTCCATCATTTCTTTTATATTAGTATAACTTTTGTTCTACGGTGAGTTGGCCCAAGGAGAGTTGGCTGTAGTAAGTTGGCCACAGCAAGTTGGCCATGGCAAGGTGGATGGGGTGAGTTGGCCATGGTGAGTTATCCTCGACCCTGATTGGGAATGCTCTTTCTCTTATTGGTCTTAGCGTTGTTGTTTCCTTTATATGATGCTTTAGCTTTTCCTCCTGATCGCTGTACTCCACTGATGGGAAAGTAAAAGCAAACCATCTTTTGATGCTTCATCAAATGACTGCTGGTATATTTTTAACAAGGTATTGTGATATTAAGGTATTTTTAACAAGGTATTATGATCAAGGTTCACTTACCGTGAATAGAACAGGAAGGGATTTATTTCTTTTTGCTTTTAAATCAATGGCAAGGACTGGGGTAGGGGCAAAATCAGTCAGGGAAAGTCACTCATTGCATAACATCTACAGTCCCTTTGGTGAATGGGACAATTCATAGATTTAGTGAACAAGAAAATTAATTACAACTGAGAAGGGAATTCAAGGAGAGAACTGGAGGATTCTTATCCTTGTGACATGGGCCAATTACCAATTAAAGGTCCCATGAAGGGAAATTGTGGAATGATTCTAGGAACCAAGTGAAACATGAGTCCTTCTTAGAGTTCTGCTCTTTACCTAAGGAGAGAAAAAACCATATGGAGCTCAGGAACAAGGACAGATGTGAGCTTCAATTTTTTTTAAAAAAAAGATTAAGCTTTCAGGCTGGGCTCAGAATGAGATACAACATAGCAATCAGTAATTTAATTGTAAGGAGTAATAAGTATAATAAAAGTATTAGGCCATAAGAAAAAAACATAATATCATAAAGGATAATTAGATCCTATTGAAGCCACCTGATCTTTTTTGGGTTTAATGTTACTTCAGAGTTGGCTAATTGTCCCTGCGAAAACTTTACCATGAATCATTTTCAGATATGGTCATGGATTAGGCAACTAATTGGTGACATCATGTTTAGATAGGTGTTTCTAAACATCTATAGCTCTCTACCTATAAGTTGCTGCTTGGATTTAGGACATCTTTCAATCAATAATAGTTGCTGAAGAATCTATTACAACAGCTCTGCTTATAACCATGAAGATTACACTTATTTTAGTTGCAAAAGGCTACACAGCACCAGAGACGATGCTCAACAGTATGAAGCCTTCATGAAGACATTCCTTTATTTGTAAGCAAAACTGAGTGAGTTCTTCATGCTAAAATCCTGATGCTGGGCTTGCAAGGATATGAATGAGACATAATCCTGGACTAGAATCCAACAAGATTCTTTTTTGTATTTAGATTGATTTCATGGACACGTGTTACACTATGATTTTAAAATATAAAGTTTGGGACAAAATGGATTACACAG
>NC_141993.1:88021322-88042261 GCF_049901715.1 Pseudonaja textilis
TCATTTTCCTGCTGTTTTTTCTTTCTTTCTTTCTTTGATGCTCACTGGTGGATCTGAAAATGCTTTTGTCCGATGCTTTTTTTTTACTTCCTCTTTTATATACTCCATTGATGGGAAACAAATAGCAACGTGTCTTTTGATGCTGTCTCATTCGTGATGGAACTTTGTCATCAAGATATTATCACATTAATTCAGGTTAATGCGGTTATCTCTGGCCATATGCCACACAAATAACAGACGTCAACAGCTGTCTAATCCATTTTGTCCCAAACTTTATATTTTAAAATCACAGTGTAACTCGTGTCCATGAAATCTATCTAAATACAAAAAAGAATCTTGTTGGATCAGAGAGATATTATCTAATCCAGGATTATGTCTCATTCATATCCTTGCAAGCCCAGCATCAGGATTTTAGCATGAAGAACTCACTCAGTTTTCCTTACAAATAAAGGAATGTCTTCATGAAGGCTTTGTTGTAGAGCGATGGTAAGGACGAGGCATGAGACCAGAGCGTACAAGTAACAGGCTTTATTGCAATGAATAAAGGGTTGTCGCGTCTGCTAGCTAACTCACAGACCAGCGGGCGACAACAAGCTGGCTCTGCCTGACAGCCGGCTTATATAGCCGGCTGTCAAATGGAGCTAGCCAATGGGAGCTGCTGGTGCTCCCGCTCAAACAGCGGATCTGGTTGGGAACTCTAACCAGTTCCACAGACATAACACCCCTTCCCCCCAGCTGCGAACATGCATAGTCTTGTAGGTATGTGGGCTGTCTTCGCTGGCGCCCGGAGCGTCGCAGTTCGGGTGAACTGCCAGTCTGTGTCAAGTCCTGCCTCTCAGAGTGCGCCTCAGCGGTTGTTGGTGCTAGAGCTTTCCCCGGTGTGGTGTCTGACGGTGCTGATGAAACCTCCTGCTCAGGTTGGCCCGATCGAGTCTCGAGGTCCAGCCAGCCGGTTGGGTCGTTTGGTGGTTGGATCGGTGACTCTGGCTGGAGACTCAGGTTCTCCATGCAGACCTCTCGCTCGTCTGGAACAACCTGGTTTCGCAGGGGCCCTCCGTCAGGCGTGGGTATGGCGTTGTTGGAGCTGGCTGGCTGGCACAGGTTGGTATCTGCAGTGCCCATCCGTCGCCTTCTGAGTTGATCCACGTGTCTCCGCCACAGACGTCCATCCTCAAGAAGGACCCGATAGGACCTGGGGCCGGTAACCGATACGATCTGTCCTGGCACCCACAACGGTTCCCCTGTGTAGTTCCTGGCGTATACCAGGTCTTGCGGGGCGAAGTCTCTGACCAGGCTATCGGACCCTAAAGGAGTGTCTGGGCAATAATGGGGGTGTAGCCGGTCTAGCGTGGTTCTAAGGCGTCTCCCCATTAAAAGTTCAGCTGGAGACTTGTTGGTGGTGGTGCAGGGGGTTGTGTGCTGGCTGAGTAGGAAACGAGACAATTTAGAGTGCCAGTCCTCCTGACCAAACCTGGCAAGTGCTTCTTTGGCTGATCTAACTGCTCTCTCTGCCATCCCGTTGCTAGCGGGATGGAATGGTGCTGTAAGGACGTGCCTGATGCCCAAGTTGGCAGTATACATGCTGAACTCACATGATGTGAACTGTGGGCCATTGTCTGAAACCAGGGTGTCCGGGAGCCCGTGGGTGACAAACAGTCGGGTTAGGGCTTTCACTATTGACTGGATGGTGGTCGTGGGAAGTAAGGCTACATCAATCCACTTGGAGTTTGAATCCACGACCACCAAGAAAGTCTTGCCATGTACAGGCCCCGCTAGGTCAACGTGCAGGCGGGACCAGGGAGCGTTTGCGCTCTCCCATCTGGTGGGCGTAGCAGATGGAGGAGCGGCCCGGGTTTGTTGGCAAGGTTGGCAAGAGCTTACCCAGTTGGCGATTTGAGTGTCCATACCGGGCCACCAGACGTAGCTGCAGGCCAGGGCCTTCATTCTTACAATGCCCGGATGTCCCTCGTGAAGCACCTTCAGGATGGGCACTCGCAGTGATGTAGGGATGACCACTCTTGTTCCCCACAGAAGACAACCTTGTAATTTTGACAGTTCCTGCTGGCGGGTTTTAAAGGGGACAAAATCAGTTGTGCATTGAGTTTCCGGCCACCCCCTCCCCACCCAGTCCAGAACCTGGGCAATGATTTTGTCCTTTTTCGAGTGTGCCGCGATGTCTTCGGCTGTTACTGGAAGTTTGAGTTCGTTGACCTCGAAAATGGCATGGATAGGCGCTGGGTCTTCGACTGGGACTGGCAGGGGGCAGCGGCTAAGGGCATCGGCGTGGCTCAGGGTCTTGCCTGGACGATGCACTAACTTAAATGAGTAAGCAGCCAGAAACAAAGTCCATCTGGTCATTCTGGGCGAAAGTACCTGTGGAGTTTGCTTGTCTCCAGACAGAAGTCCTAAAAGGGGTTTGTGATCAGTCACTAACTCAAAGTGGTGGCCAAACACGAATTCGTGGAACTTCTTAACTGCAGCCACTGCAGCCAGGGCCTCTTTATCGATCTGGCTATAATTTCTCTCGGTAGGGGAAAGAGTCCTAGAAAAAAAAGCAATTGGTGCTTCGGACCGTTGGGGAGCCTGTGGCTCAGGACAGCCCCAATGCCAAAAGGGGATGTGTCAGCGGCCAGGACTAAGGGGAGGCGTTGATCGAACTGAACCAGGACCGCTTCTGAAGTGAGCAAGGCTTTGACTGATTTGAATGCATGGGCCTCCTTGGGTCCCCATTGCCAGGGTGAGTCTTTATCTAGTAGCCTGTGTAATGGCTCAGCGACAGATGCCTTATGTGGGAGGAACGAGGCGTAGAAATTCAAAAGTCCCAGGAAGGCTTGTAGTTCAGTCTTGTTGGTGGGTGTGGGCGCCTCATGGATGGCCTCCACCTTGGATTCAATGGGATGGATGCCCGAGGCGACAATCCTATAACCCAGAAAGTCCACCTGCCCAGTGGTGATGGCACATTTCTCACTTTTGAGTTTAAGGCCATGCTGCCTGAACCTCTCTAGCACTGTCCTGACTCTCTGAATGAGCTGGGGCCGGTTCGTGGCTGAAACTAAAATGTCATCGAACTAGGGGACCACACCTGGGAGACCCTGGAGAATCCTCTCCATGAGTGACTGAAAAATGCCTGGGGCTACGCTGACCCCGAATTGGAGGCGCTTACACTTGAATGCTCCCCTGTGTGTGACTATCGTTTGTAATTCCGCTGTCTGTTCATCTACAGGGAACTGCTGGTATGCCTGGGACATATCTAACTTAGCGAAAATGGTGCCGGGTTCGAAAGTATGTAAAAGATGCTGGATAACGGGCACGGGGTAGGCGCTGACCTGTAGATAGCGGTTGAGCGTGGTTTTGTAATCCGCACAAATTCTCAAACTGCCATCTTTTTTTAGTGGGGTGACAATGGAGGTCTCCCATTTCGTGAAATCAGTGGGTTCTAGCACCCCTTGTTTAAGTAGTTTGTCTAGTTCTGCGTCCAATTTCGGACGGATGGCGAAGGGCACCCTATGGGGTTTTAAACGAAGAGGGATTGCCTGGGGGTCTACTGAAAATGATATGGGGGTGCCCGAGTAGCAACCCAGCTCATTGCTGAATACATCGGAAAATTCAGAAAATAGGGTATCTACATCAGAGGTTGAGACAGCATGGATCCCGGTTACGCTAAGGCCGAGAGAAGGAAACCAATCAAGTCCCAATAGACTAGGGAGGGTACCGTTAACTACCACTAGGGGCAGGTGGCCCTTAAAGGTTTGGAATTGCACAAGGAACTTGCCTTTCCCGAGGACAGGAATGTTCCATCCCTGGTAGTCTCGTAGCGTCAGGTGGTATCTTTGTAGCTGCTTCCTTGACAGCCAGGGCTGGAGTCTCTTCAGGGTATCCCAGGAGATGATTGAGAGCGCGGATCCCGTGTCTACCTCTATCATGCAGGGCTTACCTTCTAGGAAGACAGAAATTTTAATTTTATCAGGGGTTAGGGAAGTATGGTTAGCGTGGTAGCAAGTATAGCAGTCCACCACTTGCCTTTGGGAGTTAGCAGGTGGTAGAGGTCTTTGTGGTAAGGATCGCCCTGCTTGGCAGACTCTAGTGATGTGACCCTTCTTTTGGCAGTTCAGGCAGATGGCGTTTCTGAACCTGCAGGATGCCCTAGGGTGGGAGCCTCCACATGGGAGGTTGCTTGGGGGTGAAGTTGGTTCTCTGCCCCGCTCCTACCTGTGAAGGCTTCTGGTGAACTAGGTGGTTAACGTCAGAGGCGTCTGTGGGGTCATCTTCGCTGATTACCTCTTCAGAATGGACAGTTTGCGAGCTGGATTTGGATTGATTTCCCTGAATTTCGGCTGCTGACTGAGCCGAGAGCTCAGCAGCCAGGGCTTCCTCCATGGCTATGGCTAGAGTCAGATCTTTCTTCGCTAGTAAACGCCTTTGGAGTTTCAGATCTCTTACCCCACAGACGATCTGATCCAACAGCATGTCTTCCAAATATTCTTTGAATCCGCAATGCAAAGCGGCTGTTCTCAGGGCGGCCATGTATTCATTAATCGACTCCCCCTCTGTTTGCTTCCTGACCCTGAAGGCATACCTTCGGGCTATTTGAGACGGTTTGGGCGAATAGTGATTTGAAAGTATTTCCTGTAATTCGTCCCATGGGACGCTTCTGATGGCGCGGGGCACGACTAATGCTGTGGCTGTGTCGAAAACGGTGGCTCCGCAGTAACTCAGGAAATAGGACTTCTTCCTATGCTCCGCAGCGTCGGCTAGACCGATGGCGTCAAGAAAATGGCTGAATCAATTTCTGTAAGAGTCCCATGTCTCCTCGTTCGGTTTGAATGGAGGGAATGCTTGATTCGCGCTCATCGTTGGAAAGGAAACAGGTTCGTCTGTTTAAAATTGTTATTCGAACTCGCGCTCTTAAAAGAACGCGCTGCGGTTTATCTCTCTGGGCTGCTCAGCTCTTTTGAAAAACGCGCTCTTGGTGAGCGTGGGCGGCCTTGGCTGCTGTGCCTGAGGCTCGTTTCAGCGAATCAGCTCTCACGGTGTCAGTTTGAATTTCGCGCTCTTTGTGAGCATGGGGCGGCTGCGGTTACAGCGCCCTTGCTTTCTCTCTCTGTGACTACAGCTCTTTGTAAAAACGCGTCTGGCTGGCCTTCGACCATCCCACCCTCGTCGCCAGTGTTGTAGAGCGATGGTAAGGACGAGGCATGAGACCAGAGCGTACAAGTAACAGGCTTTATTGCAATGAATAAAGGGTTGTTGCGTCTGCTAGCTAACTCGCAGACCAGCGGGCGACAACAAGCTGGCTCTGCCCGACAGCCGGCTATATAAGCAAACGGAGCCAGCCAATGGGAGCTGCTGGTGCTCCCGCTCAAACAGCGGACCTGGTTGGGAACTCCAACCAGTTCCACAGACATAACAGGCTTCATACTGTTGAGCATCATCTCTGGTGCTGTGTAGCCTTTTGCAACTAAAATAAGTGTAATCTTCATGGTTATAAGCAGAGCTGTTGTAATAAATTCTGTAGCAGCTATTATTGATTGAAAGATGTCCTAAATCCAAGCATCAAATTATAGGTAGAGAGCTATAGATGTTTAGAAATACCTATCTAAACATGATGTCACCAATCAGTTGCCTAACCCATGACCACATCTGAAAATGATTCATGGCAAAGTTTTAGCAGGGACAATTAGCCAACTCTGAAGTATCATTAAACCCAAAAGAGTTCAGGTGGCTTGAATAGGATCTAATTATCCTTTATGATATTATGTTTTTTTCTTATGGCCTAATACTTTTATTATACTTATTATTATACTTATTATTTCTTACAATTAAATTAATGATTGCTATGATGTATCTCATTCTGAGCCCAGCCTGAAAGCTTAATCTTTTTTTTAAAAAAATTGAAGCTCACATCTGTCCTTGTTCCTGAGCTCCATATTTTTTTTTTTCGCCTTAGGTAAAGAGCAGAACTCTAAGAAGGACTCATGTTTCACTTGGTTCCTAGAATCATTCCACAATTTCCCTTCATGGGACCTTTAATTGGTAATTGGCCCATGTCACAAGGATAAGAATCCTCCAGTTCTCTCCTTGAATTTCCTTCTCAGTTGTAATTAATTTGCTTGTTCACTAAATCTATGAATTGTCCCGTTCACCAAAGGGACTGTAGATGTTATGCAATGAGTGACTTTCCCTGACTGATTTTGCCCCTACCCCAGTCCTTGCCATTGATTTAAAAGCAAAAAGAAATAAATCCCTTCCTGTCCTATTTACGGTAAGTGAACCTTGATCATAATACCTTGTTAAAAATATACCAGCAGTCATTTGATGAAGCATCAAAAGATGGTTTGCTTTTACTTTCCCATCAGTGGAGTACAGCGATCAGGAGGAAAAGCTAAAGCATCATCTAAAGGAAACAACAACAACGCTAAGAGCAATAAGAGAAAGAGCATTCCCAATCAGGGTCTAGGATAACTCACCATGGCCAACTCACCCCATCCAACTTGCCATGGCCAAATACCAAAAAGAGAGATTGTTTTATCCTTAAATCAACATCCTGACAGTCCGAACAATTCAGTGGAACACCTGCCTCCAGAAGTTGTGAATGCTCCAATACTGGAGATTTTGAAAAAGAGATTAGGCAACCATTTGTCTGAAATAGTATAGGGTTTCCTGCCTGAGCAGGTGGTTGGAGCAGGAGACCTCCAAAGTCCCTTCCAATGCTGTTACTCTAATTCTAATCCCAGTTTATGTTTGAGGAACTATAACCTCCCAGATGTCGATGGATTATAAATTCCAGGATTCTCTACTGTTTATTATATTACCTGGGGCTTTATGGCACACTAGTTGAGAAATATATCCAGAAATATGAAACAGTTTGCCTTTCGATATTGTTGGTGCTTCATCACTGGAGGGCTTTAAGAAGAGACTGGGCAGTCACTTGTCTGAAATAGTATACAGTCTCCTGCTTGAGCAGGGGATTGGACTAGAAGACCTCCAAGGTGCCTTCCAGCTAATTCTGATTGGTTGGATATAAGGAATCAAGTATAAATGGTAAGTATTGCTGCTGTACTGCTTTCCTCATTGCCTAGGAAGATTTTGAATAATCAAAGAATTATGAGAGACGAATTGCCAGAAAATACAAGTGGGGCAATCCTGGGGGGTGTCCTTTGGGGGATGTTGTAAAGACAATGATCAGACTGTAACCAGACTCTAGATGAAGCATTCAGATCCAGTCTACATTCAGGCCTAAGTATGGGATTTAAAAAGGCATTGTTTGCTATAGTGGATGTTCTGCCCTAGGATGTGGATGGATAGTAGCTTCTTTTTTCTTCTCTTAATTCATCACTTCAGCAGCATTTCATCACTTCAAGCATGGTATCATTTTGGATTATCTCTGAAGTTTGTTCAGGTTGGAGAATGTGAAGTCCATAAGAGAAATATGTTAAATATGAAAATAGATACTTAAACCAAATGGAAAGTAATGTGTTTTATTGGCAAGGTTAATAACAAGCTTAACATCTATGGAGATTCCCAATCATCCAGATCATGGCTATGTCAGGGATGCTTTATTCCAAAAGGCAACTGAACTTAATTGTTTTTTTTTAATTTGAAAGTATTTCACTTCTCATCCAAGAAGCTTCTTCAGTTCTAATTGACCAGAGGGGAATGACTGCCAGCAGCTGCTCACATTGCCCACAATTCTCCCATCTCTTCTCTTCGTGTCAGGCAGCCTTGCATTGTATAGGTGCTCATGCCCACCGTTTTGATTTTTTTCTATTTTTTTCATGCTGAAATTTGCTCTTCTATATGTAATTTAGGCCAAAAACAAGTAAATCTGAAAGGTAGGTTTCCGCATTGAAACTGTTAAATGTTTCAGATTTGTACCAGTTTCCAATTTTTAATCCCTCAGTGAATATTTTACTGAAGATTCAAAGAAGGTTATCGGTTTGTTTATTTAGCACATGGAGACTCTCTCTACATATATTCTTTGCTATCCTGTAATCCTAGTGATTTCATACACCTGCATATAGAATCAAGAATCTGCATGGGAAAATTATTATGAAGAGTAGATTTCAAATAATTTCTGTGCTTTTAGAACCTGGATGTTGAGATGATTGGTCAGGAGGTGATGGGTTTCAAAGACCAGTCATTGTGTAGAGTGCCAAGTTGTCTGAGTGCTCGGGCAACGTTTATTCTTTTATACCATTTTTACAAGCAAGGAAGTGTAACATATACAGCATTTGGATTGGAGAATAGATGCCACATGGGTGAAACCTCCCAATCTATCCTTAAGAATAGTGGTGATATTAGTAAAATGAGATCATCTGTAAGTCCGGAAAGTCCAGGACTTTCCAACCCAAGATAGAGAATGAGATCATGCAAATAACAAAGAGGCCCATATAGATTAAATGCTGCAATTTGCTGCTAGCGCCATGTACAGGACCTCAATAGCTACTACAAGAAGGGGCAATGCCCACCTCAGAGTAGCCAAGGTTGTGTCTGTTCCAGCAGAAAAAAAAAGTCTAAAATACATTGATCCAGGTTCTCTTCATTGTAGATAAAATTGCAATCATCCCCATATTGATGTTTAAAATAGAAAATTACAATGAATTGTGTCCAGCTTTTCTTCTCATTATTTTTGCTTCTGTATCTCAAGTCTAAAGAATAAATACATTCCTGGTGGCTATAGGTTCCTATGAAGCCACCAGAAAGAGTAAAAATGAAAGTGGTAGGGACTTCCGGTGTTGTCGTGGCATGGCGAGGTAGGAGAACCTTGATCCACTCTCCTACATTGGGATTTTTGCTTGTGGGCAGCTGTTTGAGGCAAAGTTAGATCCTGGTGGGATCACTTAAGTGAGAAGAACTCTTGGTGCCGAAGTGGGAATTGCAATCCTGGAGATAAAAAAGGGAGCCTGAAGCACAGGGCAAAAGAAGTCAGCCAGTTAGGCTGGCCCAAACACATGACAGAACAACTTTGAGAAGGAAGCGGAGAGGCGAGATCGAATTTGGAGTCCGGGAAAGAGGCTGAAAGGAAATCGATGTTGGATTATAACTAATGGATAAATTTGAAAGGTAATTGGTATATGTGTGAAACACTGGAGCAGAAGGGGGAAAGTGGAAAGTGGCAGCAAGACTGAGCTGTTTACCCATAGCTCCGGATAAAGCAGAAAATTGATTTTAAAAAGAAAAGTGGAAAGGAAAGAAGAATGGCTATTGATGAGGAAAGTTTTGTATTTCCAGCCACATGAACATACCGCGGAGAGTATTCTATAGTGGAGAAGAACTGTGAAACTTTAAAATCTTTGAAAGTGATTAGAGGAGTGACAGTGCAATTCGTGGAGGCAGACATTCTGACAGGGAGAGTGGAGTAAAGTGGCAGAGGTACCAGACTGAACTGAGAACTGAGAACTGAGACTTGAAGTTATTACTGGATATAACTGGATTACTAAGGAAACACTAGGAAAAAAGGAGATTGTAAATCCTCTCCTCATTTAGTGTTCGTTTTGCTCTCTTTTTCTCCCTTAAAATTGATCAGAACGGTATAATCTATTTTTTCTATTTACTTAGG
Organism: Pseudonaja textilis; assembly: GCF_049901715.1. Lineage (NCBI taxonomy): Eukaryota > Metazoa > Chordata > Lepidosauria > Squamata > Elapidae > Pseudonaja > Pseudonaja textilis. The sequence continues at coordinate 88,030,882 of NC_141993.1, forward strand.
GTATATATTTAATTAATAAGAAAACAAGATTGATTGGTTATTTTGAAATAAGTTTTAATTTAAGTAAGTGATATTTAACCCCTTTGGAGTATATTTTATATCTTTCTTTTCTTTCACTCTTTACATATACCTGATTGACTATAGATTAATGATCTTAATATATTGATTAATATAAAGTTGAGATAATTAATTGTTCTTTCCCTCTCTTTCTCCTACCTTCCTTATATTAAATACACAGAGAAGTGCATATTAGATTTGCAAGGAGGTGAGTGAAGGATATAATTTATAGAGTTACAAGAGATGGAATAAAATACAAAGATAGAGAAGTGATTGTTCTAAAAAATACAAAGATAGAGAAGTGATTGTCCTTGTGCCAAGGACAATTCGCGAACAAAGGAAAGACTATCGATTTCTCATGAATTACTTAAACAACAACAAAAAATCTTTTAGATGGATTAGCCCAGAGTATTAGACCATACTAGCAATATGGAAGGAAAAAAGGGTGAGAATAGATAACCTGTCAGGCCCCTGGTGGAGACTGATTCTGAGGAAGAGGAGGAACAGCCAACAGAAAGTAGGAGTGTGGCTCCAGAGGTGGTGGAGGAGGCTGGGGAAGGGCAGAGGCCAGCTGAGCAATCAGAGGATCCAGGTCCATCCCCTATCCATCCTAGGTTACACAGGGAGGAGAGGATCAGGGAATGCGGGATTTACTCAGGAGGAGATTACCATGATCCTCTGCTTTCTATAACAATTTTGGAAACTTTTTTTATAACAATTTTGGAAACTGCTGGACAGAATTAGATTAAATAAAGAAATTAAAATAAAAAAATCAAGAATATAAATAGTAAAAATAATCTATATTTTACTAGATATGTATTCCGAAAGTCTTGAATTAAAATTTGGACTGATATAAGAAAGAATCATTATACTAAAATCCCGAGGTGGTTTTCAATGATGGAGGCAATGTTTCACTTAAATACAATGGACATCAGTTAAAAATTTAAATATTACCAAATATTAGATAGCGAGAGAAGAATTAAAACAAAATAGGAATTAGAATCACAAGAGATAGTTATTGATAATTGGTGATATTTTCAAATAAAACTGAGATATAACAAAGACGTAAAGAAATATGGAATTGAGGTAAAAGACATATATTTAGATAAAATACTTTTAAACCCTGAGAAAAGTTTGATTTCCAAATTATATAATTATTTACTAGAATATGAAATGGCCGAGAAAATTATGAAAGGTCCTATGTTAGCTTGGGAAAACAACTTTGGTTGCCTGGGAAGAAATCTGGCAGAAAAACCTGACACTAACCAAATCAGTAGCAGACAAGGTGAATCTATACAAAATGAGATAAAAAAATATTGGTTAAAAATAAAAACGTGGATAGAAGAAATTACAGAGTGTGGGTTGGAATAGAAACTGGAATTATTTTTGTTGGGAATGATAAAAGGTGACTACCCCACTAAAATAAAATATCTGACCATCCATTTATTAATTGCGGCATGTATTTCACTAGCACAATATTGGAAAAACCCAAATGTACTACCGATACAGGTTGCTATTCAGAAAAAAATATGAGTGTGCCCAATTGGAGAGGCTTACGCTTAAAATTAATGGGAAGGAGGATACAGATTACTACCGGATATGGGATAAATGGTATAAGTGGGTAGACAATAAAAGGGGAAACATGTAAATGAACCTAAGATACAAATTATATTCAGCAGTTTATATTATATTAAATATATAAAACAATTAAAGGTTTTAAACCTTCTTTTCTCTGTTGCTACTATTATTATTAGCCATTTATAATATTTGTTTACTAGTTAAAAAACAGGAATGTATTCGTAATAGAAGAGTAGTTATAAACCAAAGTGAAAATAAATAGAGTATATTGTGAATTATTTAGCACTTAGGATGTGATAATGACTGAAGATGTGACTAGTACTAGCCAATAATGATATTTAGGACTTATCAAATTCGATAACCAATGTAAAGAATTATTTGTTATTCACATGTTATTGTTTCTGTATTTTTGAAATTGTACTTTTTAAATTTGTAAATAAAATTGTTGTTAAAACTTAAAAAAAATAAAAGTGGTAGATTCACACTTAGACACTATTTTAAAGTAGACAAGATGAAAGACAGCCTCTTTAATGCATTTTGTTTTTATTGATAATTGATTACCGCAGGAAATGTTTCCATGTGGGACGGTGATTAATCTTTACTTACTAGAGTGAATCACAAAAATTCAGAAGAATTCTGAATTACCAGCATTCCCCAAATTACTAGATTTACCACATGCATTCATACTTTTAAAGACATGTCCAAAGTGATGCATGATTTGATTTCTTATTGTACTCTAGAACGAAGTGTTGTACCTTATGATTCTTGACCCTTGATGAATGTATCTTTTCTTTTATGTACACTGAGAGCATTTGCACCAAGACAAATTCCTCGTGCATCCAATCACACTTGGCCAATAAAGAATTCTATTCTATTCTATTCTATTCTATTCTATTCTATTCTATTCTATTCTATTCTATTCTATTCTATATGACTGCTCTAACTATCAGATTTTGTGGCTATGATGCCATACCACAACAATTGATGCAATTTTTAGGATACAGGTAGTCCTCAAGCTATAATCATTTATTTGGTGATGGTTCAAAGTTTCAATGACACTGAAAAAGGTGATCTATAACAGGTTTTCATAGCATTGCAGCATCCCCATGGTTACGTGACCAAAATTCAGGTGTTTAGCAATTGGCATGTACTAATTGCATTATCCTGGAGTCATGTAATCACCATTCTTAACCCTCTCCAGCTGGCCTCTGACAAGCAAAGTCAATGGGGAAAGCCAGATTTGCTTAACAATCACACGACTTACTTAACAACTGCAATGATACGCTTAACAGCTATGACAAGAAAGGTCATTAAATGGGGCAAAATTCACTTAACCGCAACCAAAATTTTGGTCTCAGTTGTGGTTGTAATTCAAGGACTACCTGTGCTGGATTCTTGTGAAACAACATTAACCATGCACCAAACCAGTGCAACTTGGTGAAGAATTGGGAGACAAGTAATACAATAACAGGCCATTTGTCTCATGACAGAGAAGCATCTTGAGAAGCAAACCACCTGCCACGGATATGGCAATCACTGAGGTAGAAAAAGCATTTGAACAACTCCCACATGACCTATTTCTTTCTCAACCACAAATGGCCCAATTCTCACCATTGTTCTTTTTACTCAGTGTGTACATTGTAACCAGAAACCTTCAATTATAACACCCATGGATGCAATTATATGCTGAACATGAAGCACCCTTGAACCCTTAATACAAGGGTGGAAAGCCTGCCTTAATGGTTTAGGAATGAGGGCCAGTATTAAAAAGATTCTATATCTTGAATGTAGTGACCAGAACAATGGTACACTCAAGGCTGACAATGTCAGTTTGTAAATAAAGTGACCCAGCACAAAGTAATTTCAAATCGATAAAAATTGTTTAAAAAAAAAAATCAAGCTTTTTCTGAAAACTTTAGAAAGGAGGACCTTTTATCCTTGTTTCAAACATTTTACTTTTTTACTGATGTTCAAAGCTGTAAAAGTATCTGTTGGGGAACTACACAGCAGCTATCTAGACGAAAGAGGCACTAACATAAAAGTGGAGTCTTTTATATATATTTGTTTTCTATATATATATATATAGAAAATATATATAAAACATTCAACATTCCAGAAAAAAAACACAAGATAGTCAGGAACACAGAAACATCATGAGGTAAATTTTGCAAAACACAGAACACTGAAAAATGGGAAACTCCCCCTTTATACTGATGGCAACCAATCAGAGCATAGATTGCCTCATGCAATCTAACTAACCCTCTAAGCAACTACAATTGTCTGTTCTGGCCTATTGTACACTTCACTGTTCCAGTACTAAATTCAATATCCTAGCATTATCTGTCCTTTAACCAATTTTTCAGGGAAAAGATTCATTTAAGTATGAATTAATCAAAAGTCCCTGTTAATTCTTCTCCTTCTTCATGGAATTTCTTTAGAAAAAGGGGAAAGAAGTGATAGGCACCCATGAGAGGATGACAAAAGAAAATAAATCTAACTTGCCACGCAAAGAATCTCCCTTGTCTAATGAGAGTTTAAGATTACAGAGGTACAAGTTAGCTCTTATTCAGAAGCAATTCAGGATAGGAGTTGAATGAAAAAGAAAATCCAGTGAAGGCAGTAGCCCCTCCTGTTTACTTATGACATTAGGAACTGCATTTATTACTGAAAGTAATGGGTCCACTGGCTGCCCTGCAAATGAAGATATTTCATAATCAATTATTAAAGAACAGGACTTCTAAGGGGATGAGAAAAGAGAATTGGCAACCAATTGTTTAAATTTAAAAAAAATTAAACAATTGCATATTATTTTATTCAAAATACACAGAATGGAAAAAAATCAGCAGATGTGGGCTTGAGTCATTACCCCGAATTACATACCTTTTGTTTGTCCAAAGGAGTCTGAGCTACATCTTCTATCTGATGCTCAATGCTATTCTTCCTCAGGCCCAGCTTCTGCAGAGAAGTGATGCCAATGCTTCGCTGCTCTTTCCAGATGTGGCCATTGGAGAAAACAATTCGTGAAGGCATCAGCAGGCAATGATAAATGATTCCTTATAACGTTCATATTGAAAAAAACAGTTAGGCCTGATCTTCCAAACGTCTTTCTGGATTTCAGGTAGGACTATCAAAACCCTGTGACATTTTGCATTTTATGATTCTGGCCATGTTATTTTTAAAAAATATCCATTTTGGGAATCACAAGGACACTGGATGACATATGTGGTATAGTGACCAGAGGAGCATTGCTGACCAATCTCTTTCTTAGGTGTCCAGAATCCTTATATTAAAAGGTGTCCCTTCAGATTTACTCTGCTAGTCATAGCCCACTTTAGGGGGAGTGCTCATCTCCATTTCTAAGCCATTGAGCCAACCCTATCCAAAGACATTTCTGGAGTCATGTGGTTTGCATGACCTCAGGCCACAGTGCAATGCATGTGACAAAACATGGACTGCTGTTGTCTTCCCACCAAAGTGGTACCTATACTTTCAAGTTTCTAGGTTGGCAGGAGCTGAGGCAAGTGATGAGTGTTGGCTCCTTCATGTGATGGTAGGACTCAAACTGCCAGAGCAAAGACCTTCTCTGTTAAACAAGCCTCAAACCGGGGTATTAATTGTCCTTAAAAACCAAAGTATCCACGTTTTGATCTTTTATCCAGCTGCACAGAATACATCTGTTCTTTGTTATGAGGTCTAATTTTAATGGTTTTCTGACCATTCTGGAACTCCATGATGAATTGCCTAATGCAGGAACTGATGTTTCTTCTATCATGTTTCATTATAGTCATCAACATACTACCCCAATTAGGACCACAATTGTTAAGCAAGGTGGTTGTTAAAAGAGTCATGTCCAATTTTATGGTTTTTTTAAAAATAAGGCTGTTAAGTTTTCAGGCCATTGTAACTTTGAATGGTCATTAAACAAATGGATGTAAGTGGAGAACGACTACAGTCGTTCCCTCCTAAAACTCTCTTTGTGCAGAATATAGCCCATCAGCAAGGAAATGCGAAAGAAGATTTGTGATGGATGAAACATATTTGCCTGTTGAATCTTGGTATCTTCTAGTATTGCTTATTATTTAGCATATTATTATTCCATACATAGGAACGGCTTTTGGGGATAGTGCTTTGAATCTGTTGGTGTGGTTAGCTATTGGTCAAACTGTTTTGTTAAATCTGTTTATGAGCCATGGTGGTGCAGTGGTTAGAATGCAGTATTGCAGGCTCACCGCCAGCAGTTCGATTCTGACCAGCTCGTGGTTGATTCAGCGTTCCATTCTTCTGAGGTCGGTAAAATGAGGACCAGATTGTTGGGGCAATATGCTGGCTCCATAAACCATTCACAGAGGAGTATAAAAGCACTATAAAGAGGTATATAAGTCTAAGTGCTAAGTGCTTCTTTTTGCTAAACAGAAAGAACACCAATTTGAGAAACCATCTGTTTCCTGCTCAGGAATGCCTGACCATAAAGGTGATCCTTGCATAGGAAGGTTTTTAGGAAGAATGCTGTTGGTAATATTGTTAAAGTGTTGGCCTACATTATAACCTTTCATTTATAACCTTTAGCAATAGCAATAGCACTCAGGTTTATATACTACTCCATAGCAATTTACCACACGCTGGGAGTGATAGACAATGTCAGCACATTGCCTCCAACCATTTGGCTCCTCTTTAAGCCGGCTGTGGACAGAGTTTTCCTCCAATACTGCATTCTAACCACTGCGCTCCCACGGTTCAAGCTTTAGCTGAACTAAGCCACCCTTTATTATAAGTTGGATGGCATATTAATTAATTATAAATCATCAGGGCCTAATCTTGTATACATCGTCATGGTCATAGTAAGACTATTTTAATTAACACAGTCTTACTATGAGCCTGACGATGTATGCAAGACTCTGCTTTTAATGAACATTTTATATTCACAATATGTATTTCCATGATTGGTATCCTGGCAATGTATGCTTTTCAAAATTGTGAAAAAGGGAGTTCACACCAAGCAGAGGTATGCCCATTTGGAACCTGTTTCTGGGTAGACCTTTTGTTGTGTTTCATTGTGCCTGAATTTATTTATTTATTTTATTTTATTTATTTGTCAATTGTTTACAAGATAATAAGTATAAGTGTATACATAGTTATGAATACATGAAATGGGTACATATAAGAAAAATAAAAGAAAAATAAAAGAAACAATAGGACAGGGATGGTAGGCACATTGGTGTGCTTATGCACGCCCCCTACAGACCTCTTAGGAAAGGGGTGAGGTCAATAGTAGACAGTCTAAGGTTAAAGTTTTTGGGGTTTGGCGAAGAAACTATAGAGTCGGGTAGAGTATTCCAGACATTGACCACTCTGTTGCTGAAGTCGTATTTCCTGCAATCAAGCTTGGTGCGGTTAACCTTGAGTTTGTATCTGTTGTGTGTTCTTGTGTTGTTATGGTTGAAGCTGAAGTATTCATTGACAGGTAGGACATTGCAATGTATGATTTTATATACCATGCTTAAATCAGACCGAAGATGGCGTAATTCAAGGTTTTCTAGTTCTAGAATTTCAAGTCTGGTGGCATAAGGTATTCTACAACGAGTAGAGGAGAGGAGAACTCTTCTTGTGAAATATTTCTGGACTTTCTCAATTGTGCTAATATCATGTTATGTCTCCTCTTGGAGATTCAAACGAACAAACACAAAGCAGCCGTTTCACAATCAAATCAAACTGTAGAAAATAACAAGATAACGGCTGGCAAAAACTGTTAGGACTTCCCTTCAAAATTCAAACAAACAGAGATCTCTTTGCAGTAACGTCCTCATTCAAAATAGACATTTTGTTTCTGGCAAAAGGCACCAGCTCAGCTGTGTCCTTTTATACCCATTAAGGCAACGTGCTAATTAACTGGCTTGCCCTTCAGATTAACGTTCCCTGGTTCTGACGTCAATCCACGATCTAACAGTCATCAAATTCAAAGTTTCTTAACAGTACCAATCCTTCCAATCACAACACTATCCCCCACCGCAGGGCCCTTCCCCCGAGTCTGATGTTTAACTTGACGATGTTTCGTTGACAACCCCACTCTGTCTCCCACAGCCAATGGAGGTGTCGCTCGTTCCAATTGTCTCAGGTGGTCTACACATTGGAGACTTGGAAAAGAAATACCGTTCTGCGACCAAGCCACCAACGGATTGTGCAAACGCAGCCAGGACATTCCGAGCACCAAAGGGAGATGAAGGTTCGAGGTGATATAAAAACTTTTCGCCTCCTCATGATCCCCAATGATCATACGCACTGGCTGGGTGGCGAAACGAATGGGCCCAGACTTGAGCTCACGCCCATCCACGGTTTCCACCTTAATGGGTGGATGTACAGCAACCAATGGGATCCCATAGTGCATAGCAAAAGCTCGGTCCATAAAGCTGGTTGTAGCCCCTGAGTCCACCAACGCAACAGCAGGAATTCCCTCCTTCTGTGACTGTAGAAAAATTCGAGTGTCCAAAAGTAAATGCCGAGGAGGGCCAGGATTTACTTCAGCAATTTGAGGTGGGGATGTGAAATGTATCCGACCTAGGGTTTCCTTGAGGTCAGGTCTACCCTTTTTTCCTGACGAGCCAAGAGTGGTTTCAGGTACGGGTCTGCGGTTCCCTCTCCGATTGCAGGAATTAACAAAATGTCCCAGACCCCCGCAATAAAGGCACAAGCCTTCCTGGAACCGTCTCGAACGTTCTCGCACCGTTAAGCGAGGGTGTAGTGCGCCTAACTCCATCGGCTCCTCAACATTAACCGTGGGTTGGAAAACTCTCGGTGGCGTGGGTTGTGCACGAGAAAACGAAGATGGTTCCATACCGAGCCGTTTGCGTCCACGTTGCTGTAAACAAGCTTCAATTTGTAAGCACTGAACTATCAATGCATCCAAAGTTAAAGCTCTCTCTGCATGGACCAGCTCATCTTTGATGGCATCAGACAAGCCTTCTTGGAATGCAGTCATATGAGCCGGTTCGTTCCAATTGGAATCCAAACATAACAAACGAAATTCTGCAACGTAATCCTGCAGGGAACGCTTCCCCTGATTTATGTCCCTTAAACGTCTGTCCACAGTTTGTATCTTAATTGGGTTCTCAAACATCACTCTCATTTGTTGAAGAAAACCCTGGAAATCATTCAACAACGGGCTATCTTGAACTAACAAAGGAGTAGCCCAATTAGCAGCCTGCCCAGATAAGAGGCTAAGAATGAATCCTGTCTTGGCCCGATCATTTGGAAAGTTTTCAGGCCTCAAGGACATAAATAATTGACACTGCCCCAGAAATGCCGGAAACATGTCCGTTTGCCCAGAAAATTTCTCCGGCATGGATACTGGGCTTTTCCTCACAGGAGGGGCAGGGGGAACAGCAGCAGGGCTTGGTAAGCTGGAAACATAATTCAGCAATTGTGTTACCTGATTCTGAAGCGTCACATTGCTTTGCAGGAGCTGATTTATTTGCTGTTGCTGCTGCTCGACCAAACGCTGCAATTAATTTAAATCCATCTTGCTTGAAAGATGGTTTGTTTAGGCCAGAAACAATAATGTTATGTCTCCTCTTGGAGATTCAAACGAACAAACACAAAGCAGCCGTTTCACAATCAAATCAAACTGTAGAAAATAACAAGATAACGGCTGGCAAAAACTGTTAGGACTTCCCTTCAAAATTCAAACAAACAGAGATCTCTTTGCAGTAACGTCCTCATTCAAAATAGACATTTTGTTTCTGGCAAAAGGCACCAGCTCAGCTGTGTCCTTTTATACCCATTAAGGCAACGTGCTAATTAACTGGCTTGCCCTTCAGATTAACGTTCCCTGGTTCTGACGTCAATCCACGATCTAACAGTCATCAAATTCAAAGTTTCTTAACAGTACCAATCCTTCCAATCACAACAATATCAGGTACGTAATGTGGGTTCCAGACTGATGAGCTGTATTCGAGTATTGGTCTAGCAAATGTTTTGTATGCTCTAGTTAGTAGTGTGATATTACCAGAGAAAAAGCTACGTAAAATTAGGTTAGCAACTCTTAATGCCTTTTTGGCTATGTTGTTGCAGTGGGCTCTAGCACTTAGATCATTAGAGGTGAGTATTCCAAGGTCCTTTACAGAGCTTGGATCATCAACAAGATCTTGACTATTCAGCTTGTATTTTATTTTCGGATTTTTTTGCCAATATGTAAGACAGAGCATTTATTTGTTGAGATTTGAAGTTGCCATTTGTTTGACCATTCTGATACACAGTCAAGATCTTTTTGAAGGGTAGCAGTATTGTCTGTGGTATTGAACAGCTTTACATCATCAGTGAAAAGAACGCAGTTGCTCTTAATATGATCACAGAGGTCATTTATGTAGAGTATGAAGAGAGTTGGTCCTAGAACACTGCCTTGGGGGACACCACTATTGACAGATATAGAATTTGATAGGACGCTCCCAATTTTGACCATTTGTTGTCTGTTTGACAGGAATGCTTCTATCCAGTTATGCAGTTGTCCAGAGATACCATAGGATTTTATTTTTAGGAGTAGTTTGTCATGTACCACTGAATCAAAGGCTTTACAGAAGTCTATGTAGATTGCATCTATTGTTTTGCCCTGATCAAGTTGTGTAGTCCATATGTTTTTGCAGTGTAAGAGTTGCAGATTACAGGATAGTTTTTTCTGAAACCAAATTGTTTATTGGAGAGTAGGTTGTTTGTCTCTAAGTGGAGGATGATGGATTGGTTAATAATTGATTCCATGACTTTACAGGTGACGCAGCATAAGGAGATTGGTCTGTAATTTTCAACTAGGCAAGGGTCTCCCTTTTGAAGATGGGGATGACTGTGGCTTGTGACCATAGGTTAGGCAAGGAACTGGTCCTGAAAGATTTTTCAAAGATTATGCTTAGAGGTTTGGCTATGGCAGTGGATAGCTTTTTTAAGAAATAGGCACATATTCCATCCGGTCCAATAGATAGAGATGGTTTTAGATTGCGTAGTGCTTTTTCAACATTGTCTTCTGTAAAATCGATATGTATTAGATCATTGTAGTTATCTGTGGTTCGGCTAGGAAATACTGGGCATGATCCATTGCTGTTTACAAATACTGAGCCAAAAAATGTGTTAAAGATGTTGGCTTTAATGGTGTCGTCATTGCAGTCTTTACCATTAGGTCCTATCAGGGGTGGGATGGACCTTGAATCTTTTAGTTTGTTGTTTACAAAATTGTAAAAAGCACTGGTGGAATTGGTGCTTAGAAGGTTTTCCTCTTGTTTAATGTGATAATTGGTGCATTCGGTCTTTATTTGGTGGCATAAATTTTTGTATTGGCTTTTGAAATTGGCAACATGACCAGATTTGTTTTTCCGCCAGAGTGATCTCTTTTTGGATTGAAGTTTCCTTATTGGTATGGGCAATCTGTTTTTTTGTTTTGTTTTGGGAGTTGTTGTTGGTACATATAGTTTGATGACTCTTTTGACTTCAAGTAAAAATATGTTGTAATGGTCTTCAACAGTATTGCATCCAGTGAATAGAGATTGCCAATCAAGGGATGAGAGATCGTTGTTTATAAGATCATAGTTGCCTTTTTTGAAATTATAATTGGGGATCACATCATTGTGGTGGTTTTTGTGTGGACGTATGTTGAGACAAAAGTCAATCATATTGTGGTCACTGCTGGAAAAGGGTTCTTTAGTTTGTATTCGTAAATTAAATTCAAACTATTGCAGAAGATGAGATCGAGGCAGTTGTTTAGTCTAGT